>NC_079546.1:27892531-28080031 GCF_015846415.1 Triplophysa dalaica | reverse complement strand
CTGCAGAGTTTAGCTCCAACCCTGATCAAACTTGCATACCTGTGATTTTCTAGCGATACTGAACAGCTTGATAAGCTTGCTCAGGTGTGTTTGATCAGGGCTGGAGCTAAACTGTGCAGTGCTCCGGCCCTCCAGGGTAAGATTTGAGGAACTCTGATCTACAGTAACTAGCTGGTGTTGACAATATACTACTGTAGAAACAGCAGTTAAGATCTAACAGTGTAAACCACTTAGTCAAGAGAGCTGATGGGAAGACTCGGGTGACACACAAGATAATTCCCATAAGGAGTTTTATTAAGGCGACGGGTCAGACCAAGAGCGGTTCAAAATAACCTTATGATGACGACAATATCGAGGACCGTGACGTCGCCCGGCATGGCGCAGCCGGGGCCCCACCCTGGAGCCAGGCCCGGGGTTGGGGCTCGTATGCGAGCGCCTGGTGGTCGGGCCTTCCCTGCGCCTGGCCTGGCACAGCCCGAAGGAGCGACGTGGGGCCACCCTCCCATAGACCCACCACCTACAGGAGGGACCGTAAGGGGCCGGTGCAAAGTGGATCGGGTGTTAGTCGAAGGCAGGGGCCTCGACAACCCGATCCCTGGACGCGGAATCTAGCTCTAGGGACATGGAACGTCACCTCTCTGGCGGGGAAGGAGCCGGAGATTGTGCGTGAGGTTCAGAGATTCCGACTAGAGATAGTCGGGATCACCTCTACGCACAGCTTGGGCTCTGGAACCACACTTCTCGAGGGAGGATGGACTCACTACTCTGGAGTTGCCCAGGGTGAGAGGCGGCGGGCTGGTGTGGGTTTGCTTATAGACCCCCAGCTCAGCCGCCATATGTTGGAGTTTACCCCGGTGAACGAGAGGGTCGCTTCCCTGCGCCTTCGGGTCGGGGGTAGGTCTCTCACTGTCGTTTGTGCCTATGGGCCAAATGGCAGTGTAGAGTACCCGGCCTTCTTGGAGACTCTGGGAGGGGTGCTGGAAAGCGCCCCGACTGGGGACTCCGTCGTTCTGCTGGGGGACTTCAACGCCCACAATTGGGCAACGACAGTGACACCTGGAGGGGCGTGATTGGGAGGAACGGCCCCCCTGATCTGAACCCGAGTGGTGTTCTGTTATTGGACTTCTGTGCTAGTTACAGTTTGGCCATAACGAACACCATGTTCAAGCATAAGGGTGTCCATCAGTGCACATGGCACCAGGACACCCTAGGCCGGAGGTCGATGATCGACTTTGTAGTTGTTTCATCTGACCTACGGCCGTATGTCTTGGACACTCGGGTGAAGAGAGGGGCGGAGCTGTCAACTGATCACCACCTGGTGGTGAGTTGGATCCGATGGCGGGGGAGGAAGCTGGACAGACTCGGCAGACCCAAACGTACTGTGAGGGTTTGTTGGGAACGTTTGGCCGAATCGCCTGTCAGAGAGATCTTCAACTTCCACCTCCGGCAGAGCTTCGACCAGATCCCGAGGGAGTCTGGAGACATTGAGTCCGAGTGGACCATGTTCTCCACCTCCATTGTCAACGCAGCCACTCGGAGCTGTGGCCGTAAGGTCTCCGGTGCCTGCCGAGGCGGCAATCCCCGAACCCGGTGGTGGACACCGGAAGTAAGGGAGGCCGTCAAGCTGAAGAAGGTGTCCTATCGGGCCTGGTTGGCTTGTGGGACTCCCGAGGCAAATGACAGGTACCGACAGGCCAAGCGGACTGCAGCCCGGGTGGTTGGGGAGGCAAAAACTCGGGCCTGGGAGGAGTTCGGTGAGGCCATGGAGAAAGACTATCGGTCAGCCTCGAAGAGATTCTGGCAAACCGTCCGGCACCTCAGGAGGGGGAACCAGTGCCCTATCAACACTGTTTACAGTGGAGGGGGGCAGCTGTTGACCTCGACCGGGGATATCATCGGGCGGTGGAAGGAATACTTCGAGGATCTCCTCAATCCCGCCGTCACGTGTTCCTTTGAGGAAGCAGAGGCAGAGGGCTCAGAGGCGGACTCGCCCATCACCCGGGCTGAAGTCACCGAGGTAGTCAAGAAACTCCTCGGTGGCAAGGCACAGGGGGTGGATGAGATCCGCCCTGAGGACCTCAAGTCTCTGGATGTTGTGGGGCTGTCTTGGCTGACACGCCTCTGCAGCATCGCGTGGCGGTCGGGGACAGTGCCCTTGGACTGGCAGACCGGAGTGGTGGTCCCTCTTTTTAAGAAGGGGGCCCGGAGGGTGTGCTCCAACTATCGGGGGATCACACTTCTCAGCCTCCCCGGGAAAGTCTATGCCAGGGTACTGGAGAGGAGAATCCGGCCGATAGTAGAACCTCAGATTCAGGAGGAACAGTGTGGTTTCCGTCCCGGTCGTGGAACACTGGACCAGCTCTATACCCTCTCCAGGGTGCTGGAGGGTTCATGGGAGTTTGCCCAACCAATCCACATGTGTTTTGTGGATTTGGAGAATGCATTCGACTGTGTCCCTCGCGGCATCTTGTGGAGGGTGCTCCGGGAGTATGGGATTCGGGACCCTTTGCTAAGGGCCATCCGGTCCCTGTACAACCGGAGTAGGAGCTTGGTTCGCATTGCCGGCAGTAAGTCAGGCTTGTTCCCGGTGCATGTTGGACTCCGGCAGAGCTGCCCTTTGTCGCCGGTTCTGTTCATAATTTTTATGGACAGAATTTCTAGGCGCAGCCAGGGGCCGGAGGGCGTCGGGTTTGGGGACCACACGATTTCATCTCTGCTCTTTGCGGATGATGTCATCGTGCTGGCCCCATCAGACCAGGACCTTCAGCATGCACTGGGACGGTTTGCAGCCGAGTGTGAAGCGGCTGGGATGAGAATCAGCACCTCCAAATCTGAGGCCATGGTTCTCAGTCGGAAAAGGGTGGCTTGCTCACTTCAGGTAGGTGGAGAGTTCCTGCCTCAAGTGGAGGAGTTCAAGTATCTGGGGGTCTTGTTCACGAGTGAGGGAAGGATGGAACGGGAGATTGACAGACAGATCGGGGCAGCTTCTGCAGTAATGCAGACGCTGTACCGGTCTGTTGTGGTGAAGAAGGAGCTCTCGATTTACCGGTCAATCTAAGTTCCTACTCTCATCTATGGTCATGAGCTGTGGGTCATGACCGAATGGACAAGATCGCGGATACAAGCGGCCGAAATGAGCTTTCTCCGCAGGGTGGCCGGGCGATCCCTTAGAGATAGGGTGAGAAGCCCGGTCACTCGGGAGGAGCGCAGAGTAGATCCGCTGCTCCTCCACATCGAGAGGGGCCAGCTGAGGTGGCTCGGGCATCTTTTCCGGATGCCCCCTGGATGCCTTCCCGGGAAGGTGTTCCGGGCGTGTCCCACCGGGAGAAGACCCCGGGGAAGACCTAGGACAAGCTGGAGGGACTATGTCTCCCGGCTGGCCTGGGAACGCCTCGGTGTCCCCCCGGAAGAGCTGGAGGAAGTGTCTAGGGAGAGGGAAGTCTGGGCATCCCTGCTTAGACTGCTGCCCCCGCGACCCGGGCCCGGATAAGCGGAAGAAGATGGATGGATGGATGGAGTTTTATTAAGGCATATGAAGAGGTTTGAGGTCACAAGTTCATAAGTTATAACTTTAGTAAAATAATAAAAAAGGATTCAAATGACTGTTCATCCGGGCTTCTAGATAAACATTTGCTCAAACTGACTATGACTAACATTTGTTTCAAGTTTATTCCTCTACTCCTCCGTAGGCAGCGTTCTCACCCAAGACGCAAGTCCCTATCTCACTGACCATGCGGCACAACTCCTTGTCCGAGCCCTGGTAATCTCAAGATTGGACTACTGCACCGTCTCCTTGCTGGTCTTCCTGCAAAGGCTATCAAACCGATCCAGCTGGTCCAGAACGCAGCAGGACACCTCGTCTTCCATCAGCCCAAAAGGGCTCATGTGACACCCCTTTTTATCTCTCTCCACTGTCTACTGGTCGTAGCCTATATCAGATTCAAGTCACAAACGCTTGCCTACAGGACCATCACTGGATCCGCACCGGCTTACTTTCACACCCTCCTGCACTCCTACACCCCATCAAGATCCATGCGTTCAGCAAACCAGCGGCGTCTTGTATTGCCTTCTCGCCTCGCGTTCCCGCTCATTCTGCTTCACAACTTCTTCCTGGTGGAACATTCTTTCCAACTCTGTCCGGTCAACCACATCTCTCACAACATTCAAAAACCTAATTAAAACCCAACTCTTCTGTGAATACCTGACAGACAAATAAAAAACTAACCCTTTCTCTCATCAGGTAGTGGTCTAGCTTTAGTTGAAACTAGTAACTTTGTATTGGCACGTAGTGTATTATGGCTCCTGTACGACATATCGCTTGTTGCTCCCTAACTCTTTGTAAGTCGCTTTGGATAAAAGCGTCTACTAAATGACTAAATGTAAATGTTCCTCCAGAACTTTAAACATGCATCTCCGAGAGCACTTAGGAGAACACATCGCACCTGAAGCAGATGTCAGTGGTGCTCACATCTTGAGAACACGGGTGTAAACCAGCTCCATATACATCTGCCTGACAGCTCAAATCAACACAATAAATTGTCAAGTTAAAAGTGTTTTGTCATTATTTATGAAAACTAAGACAAAAGCAAAAATCAAAACTCAACCTCAAGGTCTGCTCGAGAGGCACATGTTTCATCATGTCTGAAGTGGTCAAAAAACACAGCCGCACACAATGTGATATGATAATTCATGAAGCCTTTGTGTGTCTAATCAATTTAGTTGTTACACTGAAAAAAAATGTTCTTGAGTGTTATTAAATATTACCTATGCAAATCAGTTAAATCTTACTTACATACACTATATTAGGTGGCAAACCACATGCAAACTTCCCGAATCTACTCAAAAAAATTGAGGCAAGGATTTCCATCAATTAGATTGAGTAGATTTTATTCTATGTTTTTAAGTAAAGGGTACCTAAATTTATAAGATATGAGTCATGACACACTAAAAGAAATTAGAAAAAGTCTACCTAATATTTCTCAATATGAATAACTTATAAAAATGAATTAATGTTAGTTAATATAACCAACAAAAGTTCATCTGCTTATTATGAATGATAAATATTGAATAAATAAACACTAAATATGACTTATTCCGAGAAGCTTGAATTGACCTGCAAATGGTCAGAAACAGGAGATGAGATCAATTGCTTTTATTGACCAAATAACAAACGTCTACAAAACCCCTTTGTGACAATAAACACAAGATTCATTTGATTACACCATTATTGTGATCAGTGTTCACTTTAGTTGATCTCTTGACTCCTTACATTGCATTATACTATGCATTGTATCTGAGTATGTGAAATCGCTTGGGATTGAACCCATGACTTAAGTGTTACTAGAAGAGCACAAAATATTTAATCAATATTGAGAAATATTAGGTAGACTTTATCTAATTTATTTGCGTGTGTCATGACACATATCTAATAAATTTAGGTACTCTTTACTTAAAAACATAGAATAAAATCTACTGAATCTAATTGAGTGGAAATCTTTGCCTCAATTTTATTGAGTAGATTCAGGAAGTTTGCATGTAGTTTACTTAGCAACCTAATATATGAGTAAAATTTAACTGATTTGCATGGGTAATATTTACTAACGCTCAAGATGTTTTTTTGATATTTGACCGTTGGTTATCTTAGAATGTGTGTAGCTGAAATATAAATTACAAGCTGTAGAACTGTGATGAAAGTGGAAGTAGTTTAGTGTGTAGAGGTCATTAAAGGTCATTAAAAGCACTCGGAATAATGATATCATGTACCTGGGAAGTAGGAGCTGTAGTCCAAATCCAAACGTTCTCTGTAGTCCTTGAAAGGCAAATTCTGTTAAAGACAATGTCTCGCTTGGCACTGAACTTTGAGCTTTATCATTTTGAAGGTATTTGTAGTAGAGTAGGCAGGGCCGGACCGTGGTTCGAGTCCGCTGAGTAATTGTGAATGGGCGCCAGCTGTGCGCACACCGGGCTCGAATCACGTAGGAGATTGGGAGCATATAAAAGGAACGAGCGACCGGACCGTCGAAGAGAGAGGACCGGTTCCGAACATGTTTTACGTTTGTATTTATATTATATAACACATTTCGTTACACTGTACTTGTATATGTGTAATGACAATAAAGTTGAATCTAATCTAATCTAATATTTATATTTGTATTTATGTTTTGTTCGCCGGCGGTCGTCTGTGAGGGGCTGCCGGCTGTTACATTATTTTATATTAAATCTTTATTTAAATTTCTGCCGGTTCCCGCCTCCTTCCTTCCATATCTTGAATCTTGTTACAGTATTGTTTTGCTCTAAAATCAACAATATAAACTAACTAAAGGTTGAAAATGCAATTGTGGGGAATGGGATCTTGATGATAAGCAGACTGCTTCTAATAATGATGAGAAAATACATAAACAAATTAGTTGCATATGATCATGATGACAATTTTGTTTCACATGCTTCCTTGGGTCTTTAACTGCTGCGTAGAAAACAAATTAAGCTAATGCGCCATGGGTTCAGGTATAAAGCCTTGTTTGAAAGGGTGCTCAATGATCAGGTTTATTAAAATGCTTTTATTTTTGTGTTGATTAGATTTATTAAAGTCATTTTTTATTTGCATAGAAAGGTAGACAATGCCATTTCTGTTTCCTCTCCGGAGTTACGATAAGTGCATTATGCAAATGTAAATATTGTTTTAAAGGTCCGGCGTTTAATCTTTTGGAGGATATATTGACATAAATACAATACTATATACATAAATATTTCTTCAGAGGTGTATAAAGACCTAACATAATGAAGCTTTATGATTTTATTATCTTAGTATTAACTCATTTTATCTACGCCATATTAACGGCGGGTCCCCTTGCATGAAATTCGCCACGTTTCTACATCAGCCATAAACAGACAAACTGCTCCTGTTTCGTAAATAAAGTATCTCCTTATGCAAAGAAGCGAAAACACGATGACATATTTGTCTTGTGTCAGTTGCCGTAGTGCTTTTTAATTGAAAGAAGTGGGGTGAAGTGAGCCGTTGGTTGCAATTTGGAACCTCAACTTTAGATGACGCTAAAATCTCCACATTGCTATTTTAATTTCTCTAATAATTTACAATAACCGCTCTGTTAACTCTTATTTTATATTTAATAATATTGAACCTTTTTATGAATGAATGAAGTCTGAAACAAAAAGACCACAACCATGGAAAAACATCTTGGTTGCTTAACTCTGCGGTTATTTTAATGTAAAAATGTTGGAAATATAACAGCAAATATGTGAGTACTTAGATGTATAGATTAATGGTTCAGCAGACATCAAGTCATTAAAGGCAGGATTAGCATTTTCTCAAGAACTCTTTAGAAAACTGAGTCAGGCAGAGTACCAAAACAAACTTGAAGCCAATCAAATTATAAAATTGCATGGAAAGAGAGTGCAAACTGTTATAAAAACGCACTAAAAGCAGCAAAAGCCGAGCACTTCCATGACCTCAAAGAAACTAACAAAAACAATCCAACTGCTAAACTAACAAACAAACAGACTGCACTTGACCTGGCTATTCCGCCGCACCTTGGTAGCAATGAATTCATGAAATTCTTTACAGAGAAAATAAATAAAAAATACGAGACAAGATAGCTAAAACCAAACCTCCAAGTGTGTCTGAAGAATTAGTATCTACCATCACCCAAAAAGAAAAGCTCAGTGTTTTTCTCCTATAAATCAGGAAGACTTAATTAAACTTATTGCAACATTCAAACCGAAAACATGCTTATTAGACCCCATTCTGACTACCTGTTGCAATTGAGCCCATTTATAATATTATTAACTTGTCAATTACTCTAGGCCATGTCCCAGGACCCTTTAAGCTGGGTGTAATTAAGTCTCTTATCAAAAAAAAAAAACTCAGACCCTAATGAATTTGGAAGCTATAGACCGATTTCAAATCTCCCGTACTTGTCTAAAATAATAGAAAAAGTTGTGTCAACTCAACTGTGTACCTTCCTTCAAAATAATGACATGCACGAAAAGTTTCAGTCTGGCTTTAGACCGCATCACAGCACTGAAACTGTGCTCGTTAGAATTACAAATGACCTCCTTATTGCTTTAGATAAAGGTAACATCTCACTATTAGTCCTGCTTGACCTGAGTGCTGCTTTCGATACTGTAGACCATAAAATACTATTAGATCGTTTACACAATTATACAGGTATTCAGGGACGGGCACTACAATGGTTCAGATCTTACTTAACAGACAGATATCAATATGTCCATTGAAATGGGAAATCGTCAAATCTTACGCAAGTAAATTATGGATTACCTCAGGGATCGGTTTTAGGACCCTTGCTTTTCTCCATATACATGCTGCCCCTCGGCAACATTATTAGAAAACATGGAATTAGCTTCCACTGTTACGCAGATGATACTCAGCTATATATCTCATCAAACTGGCAGAGTGCATCGAAGACATAAAACATTGGAATTTCCTTCTTTTAAACTCTAGCAAAACAGAAAAATGACTTATAGCACCAAAAACACCTAAACGGGATATCTCAGATTACAACCTGCAAATTGAAAGCTGCACTGTTACTCCAACAAATGAAGTTAAAGACCTAAGCGTTACATTAGACGGAAACCTGTCATTTAAAAATCACATCTCAAATATCACAAAAACAGCTTTCTTACATGTTAGAGATGTTGCCAAATTACGAAATATTTTATGTGTTGCTGACGCAGTAAAGCTTATTCATGCATTTGTAACCTCAAGACTTGACTATTGTAATGCTCTACTTAGTGGTTGTCATGTATCATCATTAAATAAACTACAGTTAGTTCAGAATGCAGCTGCCAGAGTTCTTACTAGGTAAAGAAAATATGATAACATAACCCCAGTTTTATCATCACTTCACTGGCTACCCATTAAGTATTGTATTGATATTAAAAATATTTTAATTACTTACAAAGCCTTAAATGGTTTAGCACCTACTTACTTAACCGAGCTTTTATCACATTACAACCCATCACGCTCTCTAAAATCTCAAAACTTAGGACTTTTGACAACACCTAGAATAACTAAATCCACCAAAGAGGGTCGAGGTTTCTAATACATAGCACTTAAACTCTGGAATAGCCTTCCTGATACTATTCGAGGGTCAGACACACTCTCCCAATTTAAATCTAGATTAAAGACACATCTTTTCAAGCTTTCACTTAATGCATAGTTAATGAACAGCAGCTACGCTAATTATTAACTTTCTGCCTATGTCGATCATCTAGACCTGCCAGAATTTCTCCCTACCTCGGGATGGGCATTCCGGCAGGTCTACATGATCGACATATTAGAGATAGGGCCAGCTACAGCTACAGACTGCCACCATCACCCAAGAGAAATACGACCATCTGACTATCCCAGCTCAGACCACTACATCCCAACCAAGAGCAAAGACGGACTACTTGTCACATTAATGCTGAAGTTACAATACGTGGTATTTAATGCTAAACTTACATCACATGTCAGCAGTTTACGTTATAGCTGCATTCAGTGGCCCTGATTGGAGGTTTCTGAGTGGGTGTTTGTGGGGATCGAGGGGGCTCGTTGGTTGCGGTTGGGGGGATTCATTTGGTGGGGCTGTGTGGGTCCGGTTTGGTCTTGTATTGTGGTCGATGTCGGACAACAGAGGAATAAAGTTACAACATGCCATTTCTATTTTCTCTGGTTGTTCCTCTGTTTCCTGGTGTCGATCGTGGAGTGGGACCGGGGGGACCTGCACGGTTTTCGGCGAGTGGGACTTTCTGGGTTGCGGATGTTGGGCTCTCCCTCTTCCTCGTGGATATTTGATAGGTTGCTTTTGGTCAGGGTCACTGAGTGCAGCTATGACACGTCAGAGGTGATCTGGCCCTCCCAGTTGAGCCTGGTTTCTCCCATTAATCAATCATTGGAGTTTGGGTTTCTAGCCACAGCAGGGCAGTGTTGGCTTGCTCACCGGGAGACTGCATTTATTTATTTATTTATTAATTAGATATTCTTTATTAGAATGATCTTTCTCGTTCTATAAACACCATGCACTTTGCTGTGTTTTACCTGTTCTGTTTTTCCTGTTTGCCCCTGTAAAGCTGCCTTGGAGTAATGCACATTGTGAAAAGCGCTGTATAAATAAACTTGAACTGAACTGAATAGAAGACTACAGAGGACGGTTCGGACTGCTGAGAAGATCATTGGTGCTCCCCTGCCCACCCTCCAAGAACTGATTACATCAAGAGAGAGGAAAAGGGCTCAAAAAATCACCCTGGACCTCTCACATCCAAGCCATCATCTCTCCACGATGCTGCTGCCTTGTCGGCGCTAAAGAAAACACTGAGCACCAAACCAACCAGACACTAAAATAGCTTCTTCCCTCAGGCCATCTACCTCTTGAACAGTTCAATGTTTTTTTACATGCAATTAAGAACTTGAGCGCGAAAATATGTGCAATTAACTCTGTGCAATAATAATAAAGTGCAATTTCAAATATATCCTGCAAATAATGCAATATCTATTTTTATACAACTTTTTCTGTAAATTATATTTCATTCTGCTGTACATAACACATACCTTTTACTACAATAGTCTATTCTTATTTTTTACTTGTACATATTTACATACACACATAACTTTACTCTCTATAGCTTTACACTTATGTTTATTGTATTGTATGTCTTAATTTTTTAGATCCATAGGCGCTTGTTTAAATCATCTGTGTAACTGTTTTGTATTGTTTGATGGTCTCCATGTGTTGTTGCTGATTCTGTGTACTGGATGCTCCTGTCACCAAAACAAATTATTTGTATGTGCAAACATCAAAGGTGACTCAAAGGTGACTTCAGAGTTTTAATTTTTGAGTGAAGTATCACTTTAAGATGAAGTCTAGTAAATGCAGTCCCAAACTAGATTTTTTATTTTATTATTATTTTGAGCCACCACGATAATATATACATACACAAAATAACACAAAGCGAAAATAACATGGAGCACCATGGTGGATTAACAACAGAAATATGACCTGTTAAAGATGAATATAAATTTCATAGCTCCATGTAAATCCTTCCCAGATAACATACTAAGTAGCAGTTATTAGATATTAGGTTCTTTACTTTTATTTAACATGTTCCATGCCATGCTCGTAGTCCATTTTGCGCTTTAGTGAAGCATGTGACGCCACATTTACGTGAGTTTAGCACTGTATAATGTCTGACAGGACAGGATAGTTTGTTTTCCTGAGGTGAAATACTTTTTAATTTGTAATAAGTTAAGAAAAAAAATGACAGAATAATGACACTGATATTCAGCCTTACAGCACACGTCACCTTAATACAGATATTTGAATTAAGACAGAGAGTTTTCTCTCCCTTAGGCATCTGCCAACCGCTTGCAAGCCTGCCGTTCAAAATTCTCGCATCCGAAAAACATTCAGATTCATTTTTCTTGTTGTTGTTTCTTAGACTGTACACTCCGCGAGCCACTCAGAAGGGTCTTGCGAACGACTTTGACCCACCAGTTGAGAGCACTGGCATATGGTGTTAATACTTTACAAAAAGGCAAGAAAATGTTAAAGAGTAGGTAGTATATGGTCCCAACAAACTCCACCAGGACTGGAGCAGGATGTTTGTCGGTGACGAGTGACAACTCCTGTCATAGAAACTCCAAGTGTGACAACATGCATGTTGTGCTTTTGCTCATCAATGAAATGAAATATATTTTTTTCTTAAAATAATGTTAATACGTTAGCAGTACTACTATTTCGATTTCGCGTTGTCATGGTACATAGAGCATTTCAGGAAGTTGACATTATGAAAAATGATATATATATGAAACCCAAATATATCTATATAGGTGCATGTGCGGCAAATGTGTCAAAATGCAAAGCTAATAGCAATATAAACAAACTGTAACACCCCAGAAATAACGGTACATGCTAATGTTAGCGTTATATGCATTAGCTAAACACAGATATAAGGTGCAAAAATATTTCTTGAAGTTAAGACAAAAATCAAAAGTCATACCTACAGGTTGTTATCGGTGGAGCTAACAGGTCCAAATAGAGTTTGTATTCCCCCTCTTTCAATGATAGTCGTTTCACATATCCTGCAGTGAACGCGCCAAGATTATTAAACCAATCTTTGGTGAAATGACATGCGCACAGTTAAACCCTTGGGTTATACTCCTTTGGTATCGTTTGAAAAATTAATTGTAACCATTTTTCCCAAAGACATTCTTCCTTTTGTTGTTGAAATAAGATCGACTTAGTATCACACCGTAGAACACTGGCTCTAGACATGATACACACGCATCACGAACGAGCGACAGTGTTTGGGGGAGGAGAAATAAGTTTTCGTGTAAGTCTCATCAAACGTAGACTTCACTATGTATAGTGAAGTAGATATGCGTCCACGACTCGTTTGTGTGATTCAGAGTCGACTTCCATTTTTACAAGCAAATAACTTTGTTATTTATTCACTTTCGAACTTACAACTTGGCAGACAGCTTACTTTCAAACACGGCAACATAACAGACTGCATGAAACGTCATTTTCATGATCTCATGCTACATACTCTTTAACAACAATTTGGCGACAGCTGTAACATACTGTAGAATGAAAAACTGAAGCATACATCAAAGACACTTGACAATTGTTGTAGCAGTTCAAGCTGGAAGATTAGCTGACTCTTCAATTTAAACCTGCTGAACACCAGCCTGGTCGAACTGGTTCCCTTTCTGTCGGTCTCTCGAGGATGTGTCGAACCGACAGATGGGGTTTGTCTTGAAAACCTATCAACTTCAGACTAGATTAGAAAAGGCCAATGAAATTGGCAAATTACATTTGCATTCCGGACTCCGCCCCCGTCAATTACCCGGTATAAAAGGGAGATGGCGTGCTGATGTGTAGAAAATCCGATTTGAAGCACCCATCTTGCAGGGTGGGCGGTTTGGTGATACTGTCGAGGACTTCTCCCAGCACTTCTCGACAGTGAAGAAGCAGACAGAGGTCATCAAGCACTTCCTGCCCTGTCGCGACTCGGCTGCCTTCCGGCTTTCGAGATCAGTTACGGCGTCTGCTCACCAGCGGCCCCTGCCCTCTTCGATGCCAGATCCGGTGCCCAAGGCGGCCCCCTGGAAGAAGATGTCGAGGAGGAGACCACCGCCCCTCTGCGAGTAGCCGTAGCGAAGCAGAAGCGGCCCTGACGGGAGTACCCCAGGGAGATTGAGTATACAATTGGGCCCTACACCAGCCATTCCATAGCTGGTCGGTCGGTCTGGGACGGTCACTGCCCAGTCCAAACAGCTGCTTGGAGATTCCGGGGAGGGTTCCGCACTGCCAGCCATCGTATCGCCCCCCGAAGGGTTGATAAGGCAGATCGAACCCCTAGTCCTCTGTCTTGGTCCCTGGGAGACTGGCTAGAGTATCTAAACCGTCAAGGTGGCTACGGAATACAATCCGTCTCGTCTTGCCTCAGTCAGAGCCAAGGATGCCCATGTGCTTCGGGCCGAGGTCGCCACCCTTCTGGCGAAAAAAGCAATCAAGCTCGTCCCTCTAGCCGAGATGTTCAGCAGGTTTTACAGCCCGTACTTCATTATCCCCGAGAAAGGCAGGCGGTTGTGCCCCATTGTAGATCTGCGTACCCTGAACAGGCACCTACAGAATCTGCTGTTCAGGATGCTCATGCAGAACCACATCTTGATGTCCATCAGATGTCAGGATTGGTTCATGCAGAAGTTTATGCCTTCCCCCCAGTGAGCCTCATTGCACAGGTCCTGTGCAAGGTCAGGGAAGAAGGGCATAGTGCTACTAGTTGCGCAGTACTGGCCCAACCGGACTTGGTTTTGGGAGCTAATGCACTTGACGACAACCCCCCCCTTGCCGGTTCCCCTGACAAAGGATGTGCTTCCTCAGAGGAAGGGCATGTTGAGGCATCCCAGACAAAACCTCTGAAACCTCCATGTCTGGCTCCTGGACGGGACAAGGAGATCCTGACTGGCCTACCCACTGTGGTGGTCGAGAAGATACACAGGTGCCCCTCGTGGGCACTGGCTCAGGGTGCCTCTCTGGCAAACATCTACACCCAACACCTTCGCAAGGTTCTACAGCCTCTCTGTAGAACCGGTGTCAGCTTGAGTCTTGCATGGTTCCAAAAGGTAAGACCGGTGGCCAGTAAGGATTACGCCCGTGAAACCCCCCCTCCTAGTTGGTTCATGTGCTATTTTCGCCTCTCTTCTTCCCCCACTGTGTGAACAACAGAGATTCCTTCCATTACTAAGCACATCCTGCAGTCAGGCTGGGCAGAACAGCACTGCCCGTTAGGCTGGTGTAGAGCATAGATAGCCATAGGTAAGGGGTCCCAGAGGTTTTTGAAAGGTGAAAAGCCCCCACCACCAGCTATCACAGGCGGAGGCCTTGTTCCTCTAACAGTGAGAAGCCGCCCGGCACCATAAGGGCCACTGGCAAGACAATCCCTTATGTCCTGTTTTTTTTCTACCAACATCAAGAGACCTGAACCAAGGGGACTAGATTTAGGTTTGTGCTCTCACTGAAAGCTTTGATAACCCTTTTGTTTCTCTGCAAGATATTTATGACTCCTAAGCTTCAAAGCAGAGTTGAAAAGTCTCTCTGTATCGTCTCATATCATCTAACATCTGAGGCTATCCAGAGAAACTTATCTGACAAATGGAAACTAGACTTAACTGTCCTTCACTACAAATATATGTAAATATCCTTATTGATATTTACTTATTTACTAAATATCCTTATCCTTATATGATTCACAGCTCAAAGCATGTTTCCAATTTCCATAGGTCCAATGACCTATGTTATAAAAACAAAGCATGCATCATACTATGTCCATAACTAAGTTTAGGTATTAAATGCAAACTGGATACTGTCAGAGCTATTCAAAAAAATGAGGCGCAATGAGAAACATAGCACCTTTCTCTGGACCACTTATCGCTTTCATGGAATTGGCCCGCAGGCCACCTGGAGGCAGGGTATGTATGCATTTAAAAACACCATCACCGATACACTTTGGGCGGCAATAGAAGGAAAAAGAAAGAGAACGTGGAGGACAATCCAACAGACACTCGGGCTTGCTGCTCCCCAGTTGGAAATTCGATTAGGCCATGGAACTTCAGACATCTACACTCATCATTTCAACAGGACTGGATACAGGATATAACAGGATATTGGTCCAGTACAAAGCTCGCAAGTATCTGATTCTATATATAGAGTAGCTGTGTTAAGTTTATGCCTCTTTGTTTAAGATGACTTTTTTGTTTTTCAGACATGTTTTACCTGCCTCACGGTAATTCCCTCTCTCTCACTCCTACTCTCTCTTCGTGCTTCCTAGCACATTTGTGTTCCTTGTTTACGTATTATGTGTTTTGTCAGTATATGTCTAGGCATAATTGTGTAGAAGTTATTCAATAAATAACCATGTATTCCCTTATGATGCTTCCTTTCTTTTTTCTCATAGGATTCAGTCACTTAAACTGTGTTTCGATCTATGCTTCCTCTGCTCTAAATTCAGTTTGGTAAAGTCACATTACTTATGGTCATAAAATAATGTTAAAGTGTATAAAATCATTGATGCATTTGCTGGATGGATACATGCAGGGATTTTTATCACTATACTGCTAATCCGAAACTGTAAAATATCTATAGGTAATGAAAAATTATTATTATTATTTTCCTTTGAGCTAAACTAATTCCTTGACCTCCACCTTGCAGTGCCTCCATTAGTCATTTACATTACATTTTACATTTAGTCATTGGCAGACGCTTTTATCCAAAGCGACTTACAGTGCACTTATTACAGGGACAATCCCCCTGGAGCAACATGGAGTAAAGTGTCTTGCTCAAGGACACACTGGTGGTGGATGCTGGGATCGAACCAGCAACCTTTTGATTTACCAGTTCAGTGGTTTAACCCACTAGACCACCATCTCCGTCCGCACAATCCTTCCATGAGTTCTCCCATACCGGCAATGCCATGTTGGTGTCTCCACTAGACTCCTCCCTAGGGTAGGAAGGGGTCTTGCCAGTGGCCCTTATGGTGCCGGGCGGCTTCTCACTGTTAGAGGAACAAGGCCTCCGCCTGTGATAGCTGGTGGCAGGGGCTTCTCACCTTTCAAAAACCTCTGGGACCCCTTACCTCGCCACTGGAAGGTAACAATTTTGCGCTTGCACTCACGTCTGACCAGTCTAGTCACCGTCGCTTCGCTACGCGTGCCGCCTGATGTAGCAGCCAATCTCCAAGGCTTCTCAGCCCAAAAGGTGAATGAAAGCAGCACGTCATCTCCCTGTTATACATGGATATCCAAGGCATGCCAACTTAATTCGCAAATTGCACTGGCCTTTTTTAATCTAGTCAGAATTTGATAGTTTCTCAAGACAAACACCACCTGTCGGTTCTACACAACGTATTGTTCACTCCGTCGGGGAACAGAGGTTACATCCGTAACCAAGACGTTTTCTTGTCTGACCAGCTATGAAGTATCTGAAAACCGCTCAAAAACTAGCCTGCTTCAACAGCTTAACCAGCTATAAAACAAAGCTTTGAGCCTCTTTCACTGGGCTGTTGAATACGACAAATAGAAAATATAAATACACATGGACTCTCTCTCTCTCTGTCTCTCTCTCACTCTCTCTGAAAACAGTGATTAAGTTCAGAAAACGCTGCAAACTACTGCGAATACTTCAACAGTCATTACTGAACATCAGACTTTTGTAAAGTTTAAACACTGACCTGAGAACAGCAGCACACATATCAGTCTTTCCATTGCTGACGGCTTTTACAGTATGAAATCAATCTGAAACAGTAAAACTATTTAATAAAAAAGTAAATAAGATTGCAAGTGTAAAAGACAGTACAGTACAAGACACACTCTGATAAATGATAGTATGAAGCAGTTCAGTTTACCTGTAACAACAGTCAGAGGTGAAGATCAACATGAAGTGTCTCTGTTTGTTCAAATCTTAAATACATTTAGTTTGTGTGTTACGTCCTTCACTGCCTTCATTTACCTACACTAATGTTAATGGGTCGTCCTTATGCAAAAGCATTCCCAGTCTACTGGAACAGGTGCTCATTTCCATTTAAACTTTGCAATGTTATTTGAATAAAATGCCTCAAATCGTAAACAGTGAGTGAAAATGGTCACCACAGTACACATGAATCTAAGACTTGTGTTAAAAATAAGCTTTTTGTGTGCAAACATTTCATTACATCCTCACAAAGAGCACTGACAAGTTTCAAGAGGACGATAAGGAAATGTGAAAAATGCAGAGGAGTAGGCAGGAGTTTGAAGTATTGTGTACCATCAATACAACAGATAACATTGTGTGGTGTCCGGATCTGTGGATCCTTCTTCTATGTTTACTGAAATAAAAATGATTTGATTGTTTTCCAGCCTCATATTTATTGACCCTGGCTCGTTTTCTTTGAAGAACATTTAAATGAAGACCTAACACTGAACACTCCCAACAGAAACATTATGTTATGTATGTTTTATTTTTCGGCTAAACAACACTGCTGGAAGGCATGAACGCTCTGTTGACAAAGGTGCAAATGTACTTCCTAAAAGCCTATGCAAAGTGCAGAGATGCAAGTGTATGGTAAAATATTCAGGAAAATATAATTAAAAAATGAAAGTGACCTATTTGTCATATATGGTAACCCATACCGGAAATGTGACCTCTGCATTTGACCCATCCAGTGAGTAGTGAAGACACACACAGCAAGTTGTGAACACACGTACACCTGGAGCAGTGAGCAGCTATCACAGCAGGACCCGGGGAGCATGTAGGTGTGAGGTGTCTTGATCAGCTTTATCAGCTGCAGGTCTGAGTCTGGCTGTACCGTAAAGATCCCTTAAACTGGCAGTGAACGCTGAGCTTTAACAGGACTGGCTTACATCCTCTACCATCACTGTGAAAAAAACTGTGTCTTATCTGATATTTGTAGTTGGATATTAGCAGTTATTAAGATCTGATATCATTCATTTGGGGTATATCTTTGGGACCATTTAGTCTCATGTTTATTATTTGTTCCCGTTTTTATAATGGCGAAAGTTCAGTTTCAAACAAAGACAAGACTGACCTCTGCAAACTAGACAAGTGAAGACATCCCTCACATTCCTGGACTGTTCTTCCGTCAGTATCAATGTTGTCTTCCTGTTTTGATGGACTGGGTCAGACAGTCCCTGGATGGCAGTGGTGTCTCAGATAAACCCTGAGCAGCTAGGACAACATCCTCGATTTTCTCCATTACACAGTCCGGTCCCCCTTCAACATTATGTTTATTATATAAATGTTATATTTTAAAGCACACAGAGAGAATTAGGGCTGTATTTGGTATGGTAAAAGCATTTATAAACATGGCTTTCAATCAGTGAACACAATTTGGCTTATCGGGCTTATGTTTGACAACAGTGACCAGTTTGTTTATACCCTGGGTTTTAAGACGAATTTGAGAAATACATTATAGAGTGCATTTCATTTTTAATAGTACATTAGCAAAAACCAATTAATGCCCTTATGTCTTCTCTTTTCTATGGTTTTTCCACAAATATCAGACTATAGTAAAATCATGGTTTATTTTCATAAGGGTATACTTGAAGTGCATGCATAAGTGACTTGGCATTGTTATTAATTATTGTTAAAGTAAAACAAAATTATCTAGAGTTTCTTTAGAAAGAAAGACATAAATTAGAAATACTTTTTCAAAATCTTTTGTTTTATCAAATCTACAGATTAAGACATCTGGATGAAGGGAAATTCTGAAGGTCTTCTATTCAAGTTACTGCAACTGTGTCTTGAATCAGTTTGAGTTGAGTGTTTGTTATTTACATAAAAGGAAAGCAAACTTAAAAAACAGTACAGTATGGAGTAGTTCTCTTTCTAGCAAATAAATAGTCAACCAGTTAGAAATCAAATACAAGACCTAAACTACCCCAAAGTTTGGGGACTAAAGGATTCCCTCAGTCATGAATTGACAGAACTGGTCATAGTTCAGGCCTACTGGAAGATTTAACGGAATGACAAACGTGTTTGCTTCTGAACATCCGCCTGCTGCCATTCAGGTTTTCATGAAGAAACTCAATCATTGAGGTTTCTTTTAAACAGAATGGAGGTGTGGCAGATGCCCCAGAAGCAAACACCAGCACATCCTCTAAATTGGTCTTCCTCTAAGGTCCTCGCCATATACCCGGACGGCTGCATCTCGATCTGTACCATAAAACCCAAAGTAACTAATTATTTATTATAGTACATACAGTATAAACAATTGTCCTATATTGACAATGTGATGTTGATGTATTGTGATAAACATTTCAAACTATTAAAACTTACAATATCAAATTTACATTACATAATTGTCGTCTTCAATATTATCAGGAATTACTCTTATATAATACAGTCTGCAAGTTTAGTAAAAATATGTTCAATCTGCTTTATGCTTGAATGTCTTAAATTATCTTTGTAGCTCTTGAGTTATGAGTAATGGTAGAACCAAACTTTTTGATACGATTTCATAAATATTGCATAAATACTACTAGGAACTACAATAAATCATGTTTTTTCATTATTTCAGATTGAGCATGGCGTTTTTTCATATGACCTTCAAAAAAATGCATCTATACAAATCCAAACCGAATTTCTTGAAAAGTTGAAACACCGTGTAAAATGTACAAACAGAATGCAATAATTATCCCACATAGCAAAAGACTCCGGGGCGGATCCGCCTTCAAGTCACCTGGTCCGCTGTTCTCTCAGAATCAATTCAGTCATACGCACAGAACAGGCCCCGCCTCCGCACAACACACTGTCACGGACGCTGAGCGAACTCTCTGACCGAACGCGCGCTTTTCAAACGGTCGCAGTCACTATCATCTCCTCACACAGTGGAAACGGTGGAGCCGGCTGCTCGGTGAAGACGGAACACGGTAAGAATAGTTACATTTGCTTTATTTGTACGGTTACGTTAGCCAGTAACATTACCGTTGATTTCTCTGTTTGATGTTTTTAATTCTGAAGTGATTTTGGCAAGACAAGTTTCAGCGCATTGTCATTCACGTTGAGTAAGATTGATTTGGTAAATAACTTTTTGAATAAAAGCTTTTTAAACGGAATGTCTTTATCTTTCTGGGAGGGGGTGATTTAATCGATTTTTAATCCCATCCTGAGACCATATTTTCACCCATTTCCATACAAGCAGGCGAGATTAATTGATAGGCCAAACTTTAACGTTTAACGTTACATGTTTTTTATCCACTGAACTTCTGGTATAGTTTGAGTCTTTTGTTCATATTTTGACATATATTGTGCAGCTCCCTATGTAATGTTGTTTCAGATAATGAATTCATTACATTAAGATACTGTGTGGCCTTGTTTTTATATCCGGATGTGGATCAAAATCGAGGCTATTTTGTCAATAACGGTACACACTACAGTTTTTAACATGTGGGTCATTATCACTATAGAGTGCCTTTGAGACTTCACAATTTTCAAAATATTAATCTTAAATTTTCCATTTAAGGTCATGTATGTTGTATTAAGTAGACCTTTGGCTGTTAGAAATGTATGTTGGTCAAAGCTCAAACCCATTACGTTAATGCACTTTTCCACCATATCAAGGAAGGCTTGGTGACCGGCTGTGCATTTGTGGCTAAAGTTAGAATTTAATGAACACACAGTGTGCAGCTAGCAAAGGGGTTCACTGTTAAAGATGACTGTATACTGTTTAAGAAACATATTTTCAATTACTGAAAAGTTTTTGTTAATTAAAATGTCACCAAGAGATGTGAAGCCTGACAACATTTAACTACAAACACATTATGTTGAAAACTATAAAAAGTAAATATGAGTGCTGATTGCAGATACTAACTGTATGTGCAGAAGATGTTTTGACCTCCACTGAGGAAAGTCAGAATGGGGGGAGGGGATGTCACTGAGTACATCACACTATTTCTTAAAGGGGCGTGTACCCCAAAAGGACAGGGTAGACCGCAAATACAGGGACGCATGCAAATGCTGAATATTACTATGAAAATAGAATATAGATTATCCAAATGATTTGTTTTATTAAATACATTGCTGAGGACAATAGGAACTATCAAAAAAGATTTGAATTTTGTGCAATGTATCCGCTTTTTAAACTCACTGAAGGTAGCTAAGCAGTGTGAGGGACATGCCAAAATCACATGGTTATAAAATGATAAAACACATATTAAGAATCTTCTTATTGCAGTTGTAAGTGTGTAAATATTAGTACATTTATAGTAAAACCTCAAAATGTCACTATTTTGCATTACATGATGGCTCAGTGTTTCTGATAAGGACACCAAATGGCACTTTATATAGTGATAATGGCCCATGTAATAATATTTAATATCATACGATTCATATCAATAATTTAAGATTAAAAGTTTAAAACCTACTTTATAGTTATATAAAAAAATAATTTTAAAAACCCAATTGCATTAGTAAACTTTAGTTCTGGTATACTAATTATTTCATGTCATATTAATAGAATAAATCAACTATAATATACTGTGTGTGTGTGTGTGTTCTGTTGCAGTTTACAGCTCGTTCTAGTGCCACTGGTCTGTTTTGGAGTTCATCATCTTCATCTTCTCAATTTATCTTTTACAACCAAACTGGTAAAGTAAGATTTTATACTGTTTTAAACATTATTTAGCCAGCTATTTTGTTGAATATGACATAACGCTTGTTGCTCCCTAACTCTTTGTAAGTCGCTTTGGTAAAAAGCGTCTGCTAAATGACTAAATGTAAATGAATACTGGGCGTGTTTACATGCACATTCTTAAGCTGGTTGTTTAATAAGCAGACAACCAAAGGCTATAGATCTAGAAAGATGATTTACTACTATTTCTATGAATGGGAGAAACTGTGACAATATGGCAGAACAAGTCCCATAAAAGAGCCAATTGCTGCTTGTTTAAGTAACAAGCTATATAGAAGCTTGTTCTCTGTATACATGACATCCCTAGGCTCTGTCATCCGGAAACATGGCTTTTCCTATCACTGCTATGCGGATGATACACAACTCTACCTTTCTTTTCGCCCAGACGATCCGACGGTTTCTGCACGCATCTCAGCCTGCCTAGCCGACATCTCGCTCTGGATGAATGACCATCACCTGCAGCTGAACCTTTCAAAAACAGAACTCCTTGTAATCCCAGCCGATACAAAGACTCATCACAACCTCTCCATTCAACTGGGCTCATCAACCATCTCATCTTCCAGAAATGCAAGAAACCTGGGAGTGGTGATCGATTATCAGAACAACTTCACGGATCAAGCTGCCAGCACTGCCCGGTCCTGTAAATTCATCCTCTACAATATCAGGAAAATTAGACCCTTCCTATCAGAGCATGCTAGGCAAGTCCTAGTACAGGCTCTGGTCCTGTCCAGACTGGACTACTGCAATGCGCTACTGGGTGGACTTCCAGCTTGCACAACCAAACCTCTACAGATGATCCAGAATGCTGCGGCAAGAATTATCTTTAATGAACCGAAGAGAGCACATGTCACTCCTCTGTATATTGGCTCCCTATAGTTGCTCGCATCAAATTCAAGACTCTGCTCCTGGCCTACAAGACCACCACTGGTTCGGCACCACCTTATCTTCACTCGCTACTGCAGACATACAGTATGTACCTGCCAGATCCCTACGCTCTGCAAACGAACGGTGCCTTGTGGTGCCATCCCAAAAAGGTACAAAATCTCTCTTGTGCATCTTCCCTGGATCTGTTCCACCTATGTGGAATGATCTATCCGCTGCTACAAGATCTGCAGATTCTGTAGCCATCTTTAAGAAACGTCTGAAAACACATCTCTTCCGTCAACATCTGACTGATCTGTTCTGACTCTAAAAACCCTCAAGTTGTTACAAACCTGTATGAAATTCTTTGTTCTGTTTAACACAAAATAATATATTTTGAAGAGTGTGAAAAGTTCTGGGGCACCATTGATTTCCATAGTATTTTTTACCAAAGCAAACTGGTGTAACGGTCACCAGGTCACTCAACTTCAGCCCTACACTTCCAATAATCCTCTGGGCCTACCCTCGGCACACATTCTTCCATACATTCTACATATTGAATCGGCCCAATAAAACTCACAGTCGATAGTCGGCTTGGTATGTCCCGGGTTTAAGATTCCACTATCAGATGGTCCCATTAAGCACTTGGGGCAAATCTTAACAGATATATTATTAGTTTTAGTTTTCCCAAAACTGTCAATATCTTGCTGTTATACACACAAAATATTAAATATGTAGCACAAGGGTTAAACAGGTTACTTGGTCATCGAAGTCTTAAGACTAAATATTTTTTATAACACAACATTTATTTTGTAAATTATTTTACCAGTGTTAACTATAAGAAATGACAGGATTTTTTTTACATTTCAGATTTCCTCCCTGGCAACTATTGGGGGCCATGACACAAAACGTGTCACATGGAACATCCTTTCACACATGTTCCATGATGATGTTGGGAGGAGGATCAACTGGAAGGGCATGAATGGGAAAAAATCTTAAAATCAGATGGAGTCTAGGAAGTTCCTCCTGTGTAAGTAAATGTAAAGAAATTTGCCTGGTTTAAAAATATAAGCACAAAACATTTTTGGGTTAAAAATGTATCTAACGATACATCATGTATCCTTCTTGCGAAGTTTGTTTTTGTCTAATCCTGAATCAATCAAATACACCTAGGGTTTACATTCAGACTATTTTTGACAGTCAACCGCTGTTGAGTAGCCCAGTACCTGAATGACTCGTCATAGACAAAGAGAAGTGTCAGATATCACACTTTTGTTTTAAAAACATTGGTTGTGTGTATCCTTACAGGAAAACACCACCGTTTTTACATATGCCATTATGCTCTTACCTCAACCTAAAAGAGTTGATACATATCTGTCCCGTCTCAGTGGGTGCACTTAATCGCTGCAGGGTGCCACTATGTTAGCGTTTAGCTTAGAACCATTGGTTCCATTCATTCATTAGGATCCAAACAGGGATGATTTAAGAAGCCACCAAACACTTCATAGCGATTAAGTGCACTCACTGAGATGGGACAGATACATATCAACTTGTCTAGCTTGAGGTAAGACATATGTAAAACGGTGGTGTTTTCTTTAAAAAAAAAATGGTAGCTCCTTTGTGATTTCATGAACTGGTCTAATAATAATTCTGCTTGTGTATTACAGGTGCTGTGAGAAAGAGCCATGTCTCCCGTGCCGCCACTGATGATGAGACCACAATACATGTGATACGGTGGTTCAACCTAGCAGCAGACGGGGAGCAGACCCAGTGTCAGGACCCAAAAGTTGTGTTCTACTGTTTAACTTTAACTTGTGTGTTCAGTGTTCGTTTACCAGTTAAGATAAAGACAAGTTTACTACTTTAAAAAGTATTTTTTTAAGTTTATATTGATCAATCTTTTAAAAACCCAGTTTACACAAAAAAAATATTTAATTAAATGATTCTTGAGCTACATTAAAAAAAGTGTTATTTTCCTTAAATAAATAAAAATATTTGTACAATTTATGGTTGCATTTCATTTTCTGTAATACAATTGTATACATAAATACAGTCTGTAATGACCTATTTTTAAAGTTTAATTGTTACTGGCTTAAACGGGTGAGTTTACTATGCGTTTTGAATGATTTCCTCATGTGTTATTATTATTAAAAAAGGAAGGCATATTAAAAATGAAAGAGCAATCCATTCTATCCAATGTTGGTCAATAAGATATGAAATATTTCTTTAGCTAGTTTTGGCCAGAAAACTTTTAAATGAGGGATCTGAAGGTATCTAGAGAGAATGACTAGATCCGTGGCGGATCAGCAGCTTTATAAACGGGTCCTGAACGGATCCGTGGCGGATCAGCAGCTTTATAAACGGGTCCTGAACGGGTCTGCCCCGGATCCGCCATCCTTATCTGTTCTGGATCCGCTGCGCTGTGCAAGTGGACTCCATTCCGGATCCGTTTTCCACATCCGTTCCGGAGCCTGTGGTAGTTCCGGGGCGGATCCGTTCCGGAGTCAATTTGCTATCTGGGAAGGAGCGTAACGTTGAAGGAGGCATTTGAACCTGCATCGAACACGGAGATCCATGTCGGAAGATCGCGTTGATTTCATCGACCAAAATATCAATAATCTGCTGAGATTAAAGAGTTTCTTCAAAGTCATGCACAGTTTTAACATCTATCAGTGATGTTGATGTATACTAACGTTAAACGCCACGGACTTACACCACATGAAGTAAGATGAGCTGTTATAATTATAGCTGTTTGGGCTACCAGACATGCTGGTGTGACTTTTATGTGCAGGTTTTAGCCTATCAATGAGGTAAATCCACATTATCATTGAGTTGTAGATAAATGTTTACATTTTTTTAAATATATTTTTTTTCATTACAGATGCAGATGCAGGGTAACGTTACCATCCATTATCACACTGCTGTTCAAGATAATATCCCAGGATGTATGTCTCAGAAACAGGTGAAAATTTGAATGGTTTCTTACTTGCTTTAATCTAGCAATTTACTGCTAATCTATTAATAAATCTAATTGGCTTGCATAATGGTTTCTTGTCAATTTTGTGGACAACAGCCAGTCCACCTTTGTGACAGGGCTGGGGCTCAAGCATGGTTTCCACAGGTCTGGTGACGGGATTTAGCAATTAACTTTGATTTAGAAAGTTTTAGTGCAACTTAAAATATTTGCAGAGGCAAGAAGATAGTGCATGTTGAGGGTAGTTCATGTACATTTGTTGTGCTGCTAGTCTGTGTGAATTACTAGATTTTTAACCAGTGTATAATTTTTCAGACGCTTTGTGGGTATAAACCCAGAAAAAGGGACAAAGGCTGCAAAGGGGAAAAAAAGAAGAACTGTCAATTCACACGTCACCAGCCTCTTGCGCAAGTAAATGGACTTTCAGTGGGATTTCATTTGAAAATGGTGAGTAGGATGTATACATTACACATACGTTCAAACAGCAATGACTAAGGGGGCTGGGGAAATTCATTCTAATGTTCATTCTCATCTGCCTTTCAAAGTGAGAATGCTGAACTTCTCTTCTGTGCTCTTTTGCCATTCTTTTTTTTGTTCTTTCAATGAATTGTGCTCATCACACTTTCTATTATTTTATGTTATTCTGTCCGTTTTAAGCTCTGTTTCTAAAATTAGCTTTTGTTAGGTCAAGCCATGTGATATAATTTTGAAATTATGGAAATCATATCTCTCTCTCTCTCTCTCTCTCTCTCTCTCTTTCTCTGTCATATACAGACCCAAGACTTTGCAAAGGATACTCATTGTGTGCTTTGAGTAAATGGTTCGTGGTCTAAGCAGTGACAGTGTTTTTATTGTTTATTGCTCTTTATTGATGAAGAGTTCCATTAAGTGTTATCTATTGGTTTGAATGTATTCATACATGTTGAATTTTAGTGGTTTAGGTAACACTGCATATGAAGTTCAGTATTTTGTTATAATGAAAAATGTATTTGGGTTTAAAAATGTATTTGTTACTTTTTAAACCATGAACATGAGAAAACGAAATTTGTTTGTGATTAATCTGAGCCTATGTGTAACATTTTTATGTGACCAGGAGTCACAGTGTATATCCTTTGAGTCTTTTTAAATGAATTTTAGCAGTTCAAGGAAAATTAAATGTTGAGGTTTTGGGCCCTATCTTGCACCAACGCAGCGCAAAGCCAAACGCAAGTGTCTTTGCTAGTTTAAGACAGACGCAGTTGTTATTTTCCGTCCAGTGACCACAGATGTCGGCAATGAACATGATATACAGTATATTTTTGTGATTGGTCTGATCCATGTGTGCCTACATTTGTAAGTATTTATCTTTCAGTGTTTGTATTACACTAAAAAAAACTTAATTTCAACACGGAACTATTAATTTTCTTTCACTTAAGTGTTACCTGAAGGATTACGCCTTTTGTATTAACTCTAGCTAGAATATGTCTATAACAATCAGTACACGTTACTATGCTAACCTTAATTAACAATATTTAATGGAAAAAAAAAAATGGTGATTTAACAGGAAAATAATGGTAACACTGCTGCCAGTTGTTTCCTGTTATTTAACAGGGAAATAATTAACAGTGCTGATATATCAGCTCAATGTAAATTTATTGTATGTTATTATATATACATAATCTCAAGCATCAAATTCAATACCTACATACTCAATAGGGGCACTCAAAATTAACCAAACCCTTTTTCTTAGATAAGTGAAGATTATAGAATGGTGGTAAAGTTCAAATTTTGTAATATTTTGGAATCCCCCATTTACATTCTGTGAGGTTCATATTTGGTGACATATAAAATTAAAATATGGCTAATGCTAGGGTCAAGCTATTCAAAAATGTTTATGAATAAGTAGAATAAAACAGGAGAATTATCACTACTGTGGCAAAGACTTGCCGTTCTCCTTGGCTCATGTTGACAAACATTAGGGGCATTTCATGATGACAGGAGGCTCCAAACACTCCTGTAACATCAAGTTTCTTAGCTTGTTGCGGTGACCTCAGCATGTTGCCAGCCTTGAAGTTACTGCAGTCCTAAAGATTAAAGGAAAACCGAGATTTATTGGAGGAATAATGGTCTTTTTTAAATCTAATATTTCACGGCGTATTCTACAACTATGTCTTACCTCGTGAGGCTTTGAGCTGTCAAGATGTGAAAGCAGGTATTCCTCTACATCCTTTTCACTAACAAACATGCGGGTTTCATGTAATGGCTCAACCGCACTTGTCCCTGAGCTTTGCTTTCTCACAAGGCCAAAGTTGGCATCCAATGTCACTATCACATCTCCATCCGCCTGGAAGACAAACACTTACAGTAATCCTGGTTTTGTATATGCAACAGGTTGATACACTTATACTATTACTATTCTATTATAATTAAAATTTTTATCAATTCAATGCCATAAGGTAATGGAGAATGCATTTATGGTTAATCAAACAAGTACCACGCTGGAACTAGAACCAACCTTTGGACATGCTGGACATGTGGTCCCATCACCTAATTGTGGGCAAACATCTACCAAACTTATTTTTCGGAAGTGGTGATGCCTAAAATGAGATATGGATTCTCCCACCAGGGCTCTGTAAAGTGCGTTAACCTACGGTATAAGCAGGAGTCAGTGAAAACATTACTATATCCCACTCTCACATCTGTAGACTGTGGTTCACTGAGAAGTTGTTATTTTATAGCAAAATAGCAAGAATATGTTTGCAAGCAACTGTAAATCCAGGATGGTTTGTCTATATGGACTCATCAATATTCTATGAAAGTAACAGAAATGTTCACATTATAGACAGGACTTCAAACTGACCTCTGGAAACTGGCTTACCTCTGCAAGTGTAAGGTTATTTTTCCAGCGCAGGGTGTTGCAAAAACCCTCAACAGAAACCTGACACTCCAGTGACAGACAAACAAAAAGCTCTAGCAGAGGGATGGAGAAGGCTGTCTGATGCTTGTCGGCTGTTGCTGGCCAGAGCCCATACCTTAGCAGAGTGCACGTTTCTGGTTCACACGCACACATATTGACTGTGACGGTGCAGAGCCGTCCTGCAAAATAAAAAAAAAACATAAGCAAGTACTACTATAGAGACCTTATCAGTATAGACTAAATCCCTTGAGTGTGTCACTAATAACTTAATAACGCAATAAGCCTGTGAAGCAGTGCATTAAAGTGAGTTTTATAACAGCTAAGGGCGTTGTGGCACGATGCTAAACGAAGTCATTAAAACCCCCTTTGCTGTTATAAAACACACTGTTATCCCCTGCTTTTAATCAAATAAAGTAAACGAAGTGTTATTAAGGCTATGTAATTCAGTCAGCTTGTATAAATCGGGGTACTTTATAACGTTTTAGAATTTGGCTCAGCCAATCAGAATCAAGGACCAGAACTGACCATTTTATAAATATTGTTACTATAATTATTAGATATTTTGACAAATTTTGATGAAATCCTTACTTTACATTTAAACGGATTTGATTCCTTTACCTTTTAAGAAAATTAAATGAATTTGTAAAATGAGAAATGTGTGCTGACAATGACCTTCATGTCCTTTGTGTAGAATGCATGGGTGCCATGGCCTTCAAGTAAATATAGGAATAACCTCAGGGTGGATGGCTCATAGTAAGCATTCTGTAAGAAAGAATTATAGCTCTAACAAAGTTTTTAAAACAATAAACTTGAGACACGAACAGCTACATAGTTCAAAAACAATTTGAAGAAATTAATGAATAACTGTGAGTTTATTGTCTGTGTGTATGACTGCATGCTATTATTCTTACGTTCCACTTATCAGGAAGGTGCAGTGAATTTCTGTGAGTCCTTTTCAGACAAGCCTCACAAAACACTGCAGTGGTGCTGCATTTGCCACACCTATAATCTCCATGTTCTTGGCAGACAACACACTGGGTAGTGATTGGTGCTGAACCTTCAAATGACACCTTAAGCATGTCATCCTTAACTGCATCCCAGGCATGAAGCTCTCTCTTCTTTGCCTTACTGTACGCAGTCTCAGAACATGAGCTGCAGCTCGGTACCACATCATCAGGTTCAGCCTGTTGAGGTGTAATAGACTTGTGAGGGTCTGAAGGGGGGGTCAGTTTGCAGTTGGGCTCGGGGAGACCTTGATATAGGTAAGAAACCTTTGCAGGGCCAGTGATAGACCTCCTCAGCACCTTAATCTTAACGCTCCTGAAGCGTACGCCCTGAACTGCTTTTCCCATATCTAAAATCAGAATTTTTGGCAATTATTAGTTAAGGCAAGCAGCAACCCATACTTCTCATCACAGCCTAAAAGACATAAACACATCAGTGAACATGGGATGCAGATGAGGTGTATGTATTTGGTGACTCTATTAGATAGACAGACAGATATACACATTTAAACACATAGAACTTTATTTGCTATAAAAGTACGTCTTGGGTTTGAATACTTCACGCAATACGAGTATAATATAACGTTAGCTTCAGTGAAGCGTTAACGAGTAGATAACTTAACGTTATAAAATGCAATAAACTGTCTTACAGCATGGAACAGTTACAGAGTAATATTGCGTTAAACTAAACTTCAGACAGAAAACGTTAATGCTAACATAAAGCATGTAACTAGTATAACGCAGGCTACTATGAAATCTAAATCGTTATGTCAACACTCATCTCACGGCAATTAAAAGACATTTTCTGCATTTATTTACTTATTGGCAAATAAGTTAGTTTAAATCCCCAGTTTATCATTTAAATGGTCTTACCTGAAAGTAAGTGAAATAGGATGCGGGAGTGAAAATATCAAGCGGGAAAAAGCGTAACGTCACCACGTTATCTTGTAGACGTTCGATCAGCTGAGCTGGATTCCTCTGGGACTGGATCTGGAGTCTTCTCTTGTATTTGAAATGGTGGTTAACCATTAGGATGGATGATAACAGCCTTCTGAGTCTACCAGTAGCCCCATCTGGCCCATATAAATCAGCTGATAACCACTGACAACGCCCATTCAATCCACTGATAACATTCGAAGCGGGTGATTTTCCCCTGTACGAGCATTTTGGCGCGCGCGCTCATTTAGCAGCCGCTTATAGAGCGCAGTTTAATTGAACACTGCGCGTGCCCGCTGTTGATAACTGAGGTAAAATAAAAAAGATTAAAAAACATTTTTAATTGATCTTTAGATACAGTGCAAATTAATTATATTCATTACCAATGTTGGGTATGTTTCCTCAAAATGTAATAATTACTAATTACATCGGGCTACATAAAGTACACTCTGCTTTATACAAAAAACTCATTAACCTACTCCACAATGACAATATAAATCTTTTTTTAATAAATTAAACATTACATGTAACAAACTGTGACCATTAGTAACCCTTATTTATTTCAGTAAAATAACCGAATAAAAGGAAATATTGAATAAAAATATTAAGTCAATTTAACAAATGCAAGTACATTACAAATGACTAATAAATGAAAAGTAATCCCCTCTGTTACATTTTATTACAGTAATTAGACTCTGTAATCATAGACACCAAACACTAATGTTAACACACTTCAATAAAACTTTATTTTTTTGTTTAGTTGTGCTTGATGTGCATCTTAAACATTGACGTCATCAAGATCGCTTTTAATTGATGCGCTTGATCGGTTTCCATAGTAACAAGCAAAGTTTTGTTTAGTGTTGCTATTTGATCGCTGTTCACGAGAGCACCTTTCTACATCCTCGTTGTCGTCTGATTTTAACTTCTTATATTCATATTTGTGTTATTAATATCTATTATTGTTGTGATTAATAACTTGCTGACCATTATCTGTTCATTTCTATTGCATTTCTGCCAATTTATTACATTCATTGCATCTGTTTGTGTGCAGGGGCATCAGAACGCAACATGCCGTGTGTTCATTATAAGTTTGTCAGTAAACTTACACACGACACTGTGATCTTTGAGGGACTTCACATCACTCTCGGAGATTTGAAACGACAAATCATGAGACGAGAGAAACTGAAGCGATGTGACCTGCGCATCTCCAACGAGCAAACTGATGAAGGTAAGTTCAGCTATTTTACATGTAAACTTTGACTTATTTGCTCTCTTTAACGGGTATAAAGTATTAAATGTGATTATGGAAAAATAGTCACGGAGGGTAGATGTCACAGGCTTTATCCTTTTATCACTATTTTGATATATGATTAAATGAACATTAAGAAAAACGCTGCAGGTCACCTCCGTTTGGTACACTCACTAGTATGTATTGTATTGTATTATATTGTATGTTTATTATAAACTAAGGTTGTAAATAGTATAACTATATTATATATTGATATGTACTGTGGTCGGTATACAGTATCCTAGTATTATTTTATTTGGTGTGGACAGACTGTAAATAAGTGTGTGTTTCCCACAGAATACACTGATGATGCAGACATCATCCCCAGTAACACTATGGTGACAGTCAGAAGAATCCCTGGAACTGGGGTGAAATCCACATATAACAGACCTGCAAAGTAAGTCACTTGATGATGTTATGAATATGAATCTTTTAATGAATATCAATCAGTCATTAAGTCTTAGTTGTTTTGATTTGCAGTAACTGGTCTAAACCATCAAGTGGATCTTCAAAAGCAGTATGTAAACAAAAGTGTTGACTTGATTGTTTATATTGTGCTGTATGATCTCTTTAAGCTGGTCAGAGTTAACCATGAAGAAGCCTTGAACAATAGGCCTGAGTTTATTTTTACTGTAAAATTCAATAAGTCAAAATTCATTGTTTAAGTAATTCATGTCATCTTGTTTTATATTTTCTGTCATTAACTTATTTCAATATAAATATGTTTGTGGTTTAGCTAATATACGTGCGTTTAAAACTCTCTACTAAAGTATTGCTGTAAAATGTCATTTGGTGGGTTTCTGTTTACATTGTGTTAAGTGTCTTTAGTTTGTATCTCTGGGTGTGATGGGGTTCTGAATGGTAATAAATCTCTTTGGTCTTCTTTCAACAGCAAGTGAATGGTTCTTTAATGTCACTTGAGCAGCTTTTCAAGGTACTGAAATCCACTAAACAATATGCAAACTATGTAAACTGTATGTTTGTGTAGAAAAAGGCGTATAAAGCATTTATTTGTAAATGAACAGACGGAGAATCTGGCTGAGGCAAAGGCATCAGAGGAGGACAAAATTAAAGCTGTCATGTTCCAGTCCAGCCGCTGTTACTATTCTACCAAGTGAGTATTATAACGTTCACATTGTGACCTGAATTTTCAAGTGCTCTCCATCATGACTCTCATCACTTACCAGTGAAGCACTCAAGCTGGTTGGAGGCCTTCCACCAAACTATGTGTGCTATAAATGTGGCGTACCTGGGCATCACATCAGAAACTGCCCAAAGACACGGGTAACACATATCTAAACTGTGGACAGCATTTGTGTGCACGTTTGGCATTGAATGTAAATGCAACCTTGCTTGTGCCGTCACAGGATCCAGCATTTATTGGGAGCAAGCGCATACGGAGAAGCGCAGGAATTCCTGCCAGCTTCTTAATGGAGGTGGATGACCATAACATGAAGGGAGTGATGCTGAGCAGCAGTGGAAAGCATGTCATTCCCATTATCAACGCGTAAGTTTACAACTGTAGAGACCTCACCACTGACACACATTTGCATTCGGTTAATAATTGTGCGCTTGTTCTGTTTAGTGAGGCTTATGCAACTCAAAAGAAAGAAGATCCGCCCTTCTTAACCAGGAGTGAGTCCTCCACATCCACCCCAGATGAAGATCCGGTGCCCGATGCTCTGCTGTGTCAGATCTGCAAAGATCTCATGACTGACGCTGTGATGACGCCCTGTTGCAGCAACAGCTTCTGCGATGAGTGTGAGTCTCTACACAAGCAAATATCACTCAGTTTTGTTTGACCTTTGAGAACATATGTGATTGTTTGGTCGCAGGTATTCGAACGTGTCTGCTGGATTCAGATGAACATGTTTGTCCCAGCTGCACAAAGTGTCATGTGTCTCCTGATGATTTGAATGTAAACATGTTCTTACGGCAGGTAAGATTGTGAAACTGTACATCAGGCTTTTGTCAAGCATCAAGCTCTGTCTTCTTTTCAAACCGGTTTTCTGGTTCTTGCTCACACAGGAAGTGAACTGTTTTAAGAACAGAGCCGAGGGGTCTGGTTTCTCACACTCCCGAAAACCCCTGAACTCTTATACGGCGTGTTCCTCCACAAGCCAAAGTCTCAGCCATCGGTCCAGCTCAGTCGTTTCTGAACCCCACGATTCCCACACCAACTCATCCTCCGGTAAGAGGCGACGGGGTTTGCGTGATGATGGCAGTGAAGACAATGACTCCGGACCTCTGCTCAAGAAATCCAAGAATGCTTTCTGATGAAGAACATCCAGGGAGATTCATCATTATGTATATATTATGTATATAGTTACAGTAGATATCATAGACATATAGAATTAATAAATATTTTTAATTTTACATTTTATTCAGGTTTGAAAAGTGTTTTTGAAGCCGCACACGCACACACACACACACGCACACACACACACACACACACACAAAATACTAAAACAAAAACATTCATTATTATTTCTTACCTTTAAGTATAATTTAAAGAAATCTAAATCATTATCACTTTGAACAGACAATAAGAAAAAAAAACTTAAAATACAGAAAAGTACCCAAGTCCTGCATAATTTTTTTAATTATTATAAATTATTTTTGGTCCCTATACTGAAGTTTTACCTTATATATATATTTTTAAATATATTTTATTAGCAGCTGAACATATAAAGTGTGACTTTATAAAGAATTTGCTCACTGGGCCACATGCAGAAATTATTTTTGCCAAGTGCAAACACTTCTTTATTAAGATTTATGTCTTTTTTAAGCAGGATTAAAAGTAGTGTCTTGTTCTTATTGGACCAGGTGAGTCTTTGATTTAAGACAACTAATAGCTGTCTCGCTGCCATAATTTGACCAAACTCCCCATAACATTCATACTTTATATAGATTACGCCTTTCCTGTCAGATGGTTTTCCAGCGGATGTGCTTTGGAATAATAGGCTGTATAAAAAGAGCTCACAACTAAAGTTAAATTAATTATTAAAGTTAAAATGTAAATGTAATACTAAATATAATTTTATATTAAATTATTATATTAAAACTCAAAAAATGGCACTATGGTTGAAGATGATTTAATCATGTTCAGTGGTTCCACATGTAAGAGTCATGTTTTCTTAAACATTAAATTAACATGTAGCAAGAAAATAATTTAATCAAGTAACCTCAACATGAAATTAATATGTAGAAGATCAAACCATCATTATTGTGATCAGTGTTTGCTTTCGCTTTGCGTCGGCTAAATGACTAATGTAAATGTAAATGAAACCGTCTGTAACAGAAACATTTCAAAAGATATTCAACAAAAAATAATCATAATAAATAATTATATCCAGAATAAATTCTAACTTTGAATTACATTCTGGTACTATCAAAACCTTTTTGAACATCTTGTTGCAATGTGGATATTACTCAACACCTAAATATAACTTGTCACAAGAGTTACTGTTTGGTCTTGTTTTGTTTTTGTAGTGAATACACATGATATCTAAGTTTTTAAGCTACTTTAAGAAAACATACTACTGTGGTATTTATTTGACATTTTAAAACGTTTTATTTGGGTGCATGTTTTTAAATATAGGCTGTATTTTTTTAAACGTTTTAAAACGTTATACTGCAACATTATTTAATTGCAGTTCGTAACTAAAATCCAACATTGTTTAATGTTGTAAAATGTTTTGTGTGTGTTGGGTTGTAAACACCATTTAAATAATTGATCTTCCAAACGAATTATCAGGTTTACTGTTTGCAGAAAAAAACAATATTTTATCCCTGTTGTGTCATTATTTACAAACGAATAAACAACATTCACAGCCTTTCTGAGCAATAGTGACAACAGTCTCTTCACGCCCCCTGGTGGTAAAATCGCGAGTTCTCGTGTGACGGTCTTTAGATAAAAATCTTTGATTAAATGAAGATGTCACAGCATGAGAGAATGTAGCAGCTGTAATGTTTGATTGATTAAGTTCTTCAGATAAATGTTCTAATAAAATAAGTCCAATGATGTCCAAGCTTTACATGTTTACCCTGTCTGAAGCGCAGCATGGAAATTGTGATGTATAGCACCTTTGCATAAAGCGAAAAGTTTTTTTTATTTAACATTAAATGATTTTTCTGCTATTTACAGTCAGTGTGATGGCCAAAAAGCTCTCACTCTAAGCGAATTATGAGACAAATTTAACCGATATTATTTTACTGTTTTATAAGGGAGCCTAACCACGCCCCCTGTTGACATATGACGCATCTGAGGCGTGAGCACGTGTGTAGCAGTTAAACTAAGGAAGTTTACTGCTGGACTGTTTATGTGGATTCTGTGTTTTTTCTGTGTTCACGTGTGAGTTTTTATTCATCTGTTGTTTATGTTCACGTGTGAGTTTTTATTCATCTGTTGTTTATGTTCATATGCCGCCCATCGATTGAATGCGAGACTCCGGTTCCATACACAGATGTTTATTAACACTTTAACACCGTAGAACTAAAAGTTCAAGTAAACAAAATAAAAGACATCAAATATTGCAAAACAATACATAAATGACAAATAAAGAATACAGTAATACTGACCACTTTAGCCTGCTTCTCAACCAACGGCAGAGTCATTTCCCAGAAGCAATCTTCAAAGTCAAATATACTTAAACTTATACGCAGTTGAAACAGGGAGTATAAAGAATTAAACTAGCATGAATCGCTACATGTGCGCTTGGTCCCTGCGCTTTGGTTACGGGGCTTACTTCCGGTTTTCGGAATGTCAAAATAAAAGTACATGAGTATTTCAAATATATTCAAAATACCGGCTGCATTTACACTCCCACCATCACACAATGTGTGATTCACATCACAAAAATAGACTTTCTAAACAGAACATTCTAAAACAATGATGTAAATAAACGCATATACATTCAAATATAAACAAAACAATGAAGAACTAGGCTACTTATTCGGCCTCAAGCAGTAGTACTGTTTTGTGTATTGACCTTTCTAAATAAACTGGCTTATGTGAGCGTGCGCCTCTAATGTCTAGTGCTGTGTCACTAAGTAACAGTTTGAGTTTTCTGACTCTTCCGTCAGATCCTTGGAAGACTTCAACTACCTTCGCCAGCTTCCACTTATTTCTTGGTGCGTCATCATCATTGAGTTCTCTCACCTTAAACTCTTCCTCCTTAGGGAGGTCCTTTTGCCACAAGAAACGAGGTCCCGTAAACCAGTTAGACTCTACAAGCTCCTTTGCCATGAGTCCGCGAGAGGCATGGTCAGCCGGGTTATTTTCTGAGCAAACATATCGCCATTGACTTGGTTCTGTGCTCGATTTGATCTGCTGGATCCGATTGGCTACGAATACATGAAATCGCCTTTCATTATTGTTAATGTAACCAAGGACGACCTTGGAATCGGTCCAAAAGTATTCCTGTAGATTTTCCATCTCCATTTCTCTCCTTAGCAGGTCACTCGACCTTGTGGCCACGACTGCAGCTGAGAGTTCCAGTCTTGGGATCGTTGTTAACTTTGTCGGTGCAACCCTTGCCTTTGCCATAACAAGAGCACACTGGACTTCTCCAGACTTCGAAACAACCCTAAGGTAAGAACACATTCCATAGCCGGAAACACTGGCATCAGAAAAATGGTGAAGCTCACACTGTTGAACTTCCTTAGCTGCCAATGGCATGTAGTGCCGTGGTATCTCTACCACTGAAAGATTATGAAGGTCTTGGAGCCACGCTTCCCAACGCGGCCTGAGATCATCAGGAAGCTGCTCATCCCATCCCACCTTGTCTTGGCACATCCTTTGTAGAATCTGTTTACCTTTCAGAATGATAGGTGCCACAAATCCAAGAGGATCAAAAATTGAGGCCACTGTTGACAATACTCCTCTTCTGGTGAAAGGATGATCCTTTACCCTCACTTTGAACTGGAACTTATCTGAGCTAATGCACCATTGGACCCCGAGAGCCCGCTCCATCTTGTGCTCACCCAAGGCCATGTCCAGGTCAGCTACAACTTCTGCAAGTTCTTGCTTTGGGATTGTGGCAAGCACCTTCTTGTTACTGGTAATGAATTTGTGTAAGTGGAGTTTACCAGTGTTGCAGAGGTCTCTTGCCTCTCTAACAAGCTCGATAGCTTCTTCTTCACTGTCCAAACTTGTTAATCCATCATCAACATAAAAGTTGCGCTGAATAAACCTCACTGTAGCTTCACTAAACTTGCCTTCACCTTCTGCAGCCAGGTGTTTGAGCCCAAAGTTTGCGCATCCAGGTGACGATGCAGCACCGAACAAGTGAACCTTCATGCGGAACACTGAAGGTGGAGCCTCCATATCGCCTCTTTCCCACCACAGGAATCTGAGATAGTCTTGGTCACTTGGTGCGACATGAAATTGATGGAACATCCGCTCTACATCACACATGATGGCTACTCGTCCTTTGCGGAAGCGACACAAGACCCCTACAAGGGTATTTGTAAGGTCTGGCCCGGTGAGTAGATGCTCATTCAGCGATGTATTCTGAAACTTAGCCGAGCAATCAAATACCACGCGAATCTTTCCTGGCTTTTGGGGATGATAAACCCCATGGTGAGGGATATACCACGTGGTCCGATCGTTTAACTCTGACTCTGGAACCTTTTCAGCATCACCTCTTGTTATGATGTCCTCCATAAAAGCCACATAATCCTTGTGATATTGATTATCTTTCTTAAGACGTTTTCCCAGACATCTGAGTCGATGTTGTGCACACACTTTGTTGTTTGGCAGGCTTGGTTTCTCTTCCTTAAAAGGCAATGGCATTTCGTAATGTCCATTTGGCTTTTGCTTGATTCCTTCTTTCAGCTTCACCAAGAACTTAATATCTTCTTGTGATATTAGAACTTCTTCACTGAACTTCTCAGTAAAATCTGCCTCAAAGACCTTGAGTATATCTGCTGGAGTGATCATTTCCTTGACTTGAGTTCTATAAACAAAATGTACCTCAGACTTGAGCTCAGTAAAGGCCTTGGTAGCTGGCTGAACTTTCTTTATGATGATACGGTGGCTCACACCGATTTCATCCTCATGATCATAATCCACACCAGTGCTGCTGTAGCCGATAATGCTCCAACCCAACACAGACTTTTGTGCATATGGCTGGTTTTCATTGCCCGAGATGACATCTCTGGGAAGTAAGGCTTGTGGACAGTTATAGCCGATTAACAATCCCACTTCACAATCAAGCTCAGGAGACATTTCATCTGCCAAATGTTCTAAGTGAGGCCAAGACTTTGCGGTAGTTCTTGTGGGTATATGGGATCTGTTTGCTGGTATGTAATCTCTGGTATAAGTTGTTGGGAGTTTGATTTTAGTGTCAGAGCTGATGCCTCTTACCTGTAGTCCTTGCACCCTTTGGCTATTCACCACTTTTGTTTTTGATGTTATTGTGGACACTTTAAGTTTTACTGAATCTTTCCTGGCACCCAATGTAACAGCTGCATCCTTCAGGATGAAGGTTGTGTCACTCTGACTATCAAGTAACGCATACACTAAAACTTCCTTGTCTGGTTCCATTGCCGTGGAGACATAGACTGGAACAATAGATGAAGTGTGAGTGCTGCTTTTCTCTTGAACAACTCTGTTAGAGGTAGCTTGCTGTATTTCAATTGATTCAGACTGTTGGTTGGTGTGTCCTCCGTTTTCATTTGGCCTTTCTGGTTTTATTCTTACAGCTTGTTCTTGGTTTTTCTTCCCACGATCTTGATGTAGGCAAGTAGGGTGATGTTTTCCACATAAGTCACACACACTCCTGGATGTACACGCTCTGGAGTTATGGCCTATCCTAAGGCAGCCAAAACACAATTTCTCCAGTTGTACAAACTTAACTCTTTCTTCAACAGGTTTTTCCCTAATCTTGAGACACCTATGGAGAGTATGGCCTTTCTTCTTACAAAACATGCATGTGCTGCTTGTCTTCTCAATTGTATTAGTGGTGAAAGTCTTAGCACTAAAGTTTTGATTTCGTTGATACTTAGACTGTTCTCGTTCTGTTGGCTTTGATCTTTCTTGGTCAGTTGACTTCACAGCATACAATGATGTGATGGGGTTGCATGCAATACGAGCCTCCATATTAAGAAATCTTACAAAATATCTAAAGTCCGGGAACATTTTGTGTCCATCCTGATAGATTGTTGCTTCTCTATTCCAGCGTGAGCTCAACCAATCCGGGAGCTTGACAGTAATCCTTTGGTTTTCCACACAGTCGTTGAGAGTTTGTAGACCTTGAACATATGGCATAGCTGATTCCACACTGCTCAGAAAATCAACAAACTCACGAAGATTTTCGCTATCCTTGGGGGCAATTTTATGCCATGTATGTATCTTGTCACGGTATGACTTGGCAACTATGAATGGATTACCAAATCTGTCTTCAAGTATGTCCCAGGCAGCACGATAAGCGGTTTCTGTTCCTACAAGGAAATGGCCTTCAATAGCTTTCTTGGCTGGGCCACCAACGTACTTGCGTAGAAAGAAGAGCTTTTCTTGAGCTAGCAGGTTCTTGCGCTCAATCAGAGTAAAGAAGGAAAGCTTCCAATCATTGTACTTGAGAGGATCTCCTTTGAAAACTTCAGGTTCTGGGATTGGAACTCGATTAGCTGTGATTGCTTCAGCAAGAGTTCTCACAAGGTCATTGGTAGCTTCATGAGAGGTTAAAAAGGCTTGAGTGGTTGGCTGTGGAACAGAACATGAGGTGTACATGGAGGGATATAGGAGAGGGGATTTAGTGGCTGTAACCTCATGAGGGTGCTGGACTTGACTGGGCTTGGCTTGTTGCACAAGTAGAGCTTGTGAGACTGGTGCTTGAGAGGGAAAAAATTGATCCATTAAAGGGTTAAGTGCTAGTGGTGGATCGACAGATTCTGAATAAACCTGCAGTCTTGCTTGAGCCGCAACATGCCCTTTAAGTTCTTCTAGCCTTTGTACTTCTCTCTTTTTTCCTTCCAGCTTCATTTTTCTATCAGCACTTTCTGCTATGAACTGAGCTCTTTTTTTAGCACTCTCTGCTTCAATTTCCTTTTCTATAGCTTCTCTTTCAGCCTTCAAGATTTGATCTTCCACCTCAAGTCTTTGAATTTCTTCCTTCTGCTGATGTTGTGCATTTGTTATCTTCATCATTTCTTGCGTAGCCACAACTTCGGCTGCCGCCTGTTTTGCATTAAGGGACAGGATAGAAGAGTGTCTGGATACTTGGGAAGGAACCTTTGACTTAGCGGTTTGAACGGAGGAAACACTAGACACTGTGCTTTCAAATACTGATTTAGCATCAGGCCAAGTTATGATTTGTGTATCATCATCACTGCGGAAATGTTGAACATTTGTATTTGCAATCCTAGTAAATGCCTGGCATGTGTCATTCATTCTCCGAATGTCTGGTTCAGGAGTTGAAATTGCTCTTATTTTGAGGTAAGTAATGTCCATGTCCACTTGTGCGGTATTGATTGCATTTACAATCTCCTCAATCAGATCATCAGCATCATTATTCTTAATGGACCGTTTTAAGCCATTGATATGATACTTCCATCTTCTGTACATCTTTACAAAACTTACAGTTAGATCTTTCAATTTGTCATCTAACAGAGCTTTGCCCTTTTCAGTGAGCTTTTGTATGCGTCCAGATTTCCTAATTCCAGGAATCATTTGTGTGTCATCCACACCAACCTGAGATTGTGTGGCCTGCGATGTGTCTTCAACTTGCTCATCAGCGTCAGCTTGCTGTGATAGGGTAGTCCTTTCTGCGTCACTATCTTCTTGAAAGTCTCCATGAGTGACCTCTTCAGTAGGAAGAAAGGTGATTTCCTTTGAGTGTGACATATTAAATGCATGTGATGTATTTGATTAAACTGTATTCTGTTGTCTAATGTGTGCAAATATGAAATAAAATTAAATGCAAAACTAATCTCTTTGCTTCCCTTAGCTTAACCTTTGAATATTGCACATCAACACACTACAGTCTTATAATAACACACTTCAATAAATGAGCAATAAAAGGCAATTAACAAAGTGAGAAATAATAATAATTCGTCACAGTTTAAATATGAAAACTTACTTGTTGGAACAAACTTTGAATTTAACTTAGAACTTCTTAGATTCAACTGGGAGAATGGTTCATTTACATATCTGCTAAGTTTCTTTGTTTCTTACTAGATAATCAAACTGCAGCACAAAATAATGACGACTGCTGATTTAAGAGGAAAAAACACAAATGAAACGTCCGTGTGCTATCATGGCAGTACTTGCGCTACTTTCGACACACTCCTTTCGACGTGCTTGCTTGTGTAGCCTTGTCCACTTGCCCCTTTGGATTCACACGAACCATTCACAAGGTGACCTCTCGTTTACCGCACGCGGTCGCAGCCAGCCCGTATTCGTCCGCTCAGAGCCTTTACCGTTGCAGCAGTGTTCTACTATGCCGCCCATCGATTGAATGCGAGACTCCGGTTCCATACACAGATGTTTATTAACACTTTAACACCGTAGAACTAAAAGTTCAAGTAAACAAAATAAAAGACATCAAATATTGCAAAACAATAAATAAATGACAAATAAAGAATACAGTAATACTGACCACTTTAGCCTGCTTCTCAACCAACGGCAGAGTCATTTCCCAGAAGCAATCTTCAAAGTCAAATATACTTAAACTTATACGCAGTTGAAACAGGGAGTATAAAGAATTAAACTAGCATGAATCGCTACATGTGCGCTTGGTCCCTGCGCTTTGGTTACGGGGCTTACTTCCGGTTTTCGGAATGTCAAAATAAAAGTACATGAGTATTTCAAATATATTCAAAATACCGGCTGCATTTACAGTTCACGTGTGAGTTTTTATTCATCTGTTGTTTATGTTCACGTGTGAGTTTTTATTCATCTGTTGTTTATGTTCACGTGTGAGTTTATTCATCTGTTGTTTATGTTCACGTGTGAGTTTTTATTTATCTGTTGTTTATTTTATTGTTCCAGATTTGATCATTAATTTGCCAAACCATCGAATCACAAACTACGTCGTAGAAGTGAAACGAAAGTCCATGTGACTTTAAGCTTGAATCTTAGTGCATTTCTGTTGAAATATGATTTATTTTTAATTATTTTAATTGTCATTTTCAAATTATTCACTCATTATTGTTTAATAAGTAATCGAGTTTCTGAAGTTGCGTGTCGTTTTGTTATATTCGGGGACACACAACATCAGTGCAGTCCTGTCATGGTTTAGTTAATGTGAACATCGCACATACACGACATTTATGTGTGTCCATACATTATATAATGAGGTGTCGCTTATATATTTACAACAGTTTTATTTGTTTCTTTTCTAGAGAGATTTCGTGTTAGTTTTACTGTAAAATAAATAATGTAACATATTGACTGTTTCGGAAAATGTAAACACTGGTCCAAGGCACTTCCGGTATAATTATTTTTTAAGTTTTTAATTAGACATGAACAATTAATCTTAGTGTTATTGTTAAATCCATATCATATTCAACATGATGTTCTGTTTGAATAATGATGTTTTTTACATATTTATTTTCAGAATATTAGTAAAGGTTTTATGTTTACGGATTCCTGTACTATATATTCATAATTTTATTGATTTATTTATGCAGGGGCCACTTACACAACTTAAATCAAATGATTTATTTTAAAACTGATGTTCATATTGTGTTCACTTTAGAGATAATCTGCTACCACAACTTTTGTACAATTGACCTATTGGTAAGTCCCGCCCCCCTTAGATACTGTTGCTAACTCGGACCGGAGTTCCTAATGTCTTTCAATGGCAGCTTTCAGTGTATAAACATTGTCCGTAGTTGTTTTTGATATATTTTGGCCACAGATAAATAAATGACAGAGTTTTACATTCAACACGTTGACTTAAAAAAAAAAAACTTTGAATGTGAATCTAAGTCCAAAAATCATTTTATTTAGATCTGTTAAAAAATACAGAAAGTTAATTTGTATGGGTAAATCACACAGTTTGTGTTGTTTATTATTTATGAAGATACCTCTTCCACCTGACATCCGTAAGTTCTTTCATGAATGAGAACATAAAATCCACAATAGGACTGCTAGCACAAGCTGGTCATTAAATAAATGGGTGTACCCCCCTTCGTTGAGTTTAACTATATTAATAAAAATTGACACCTGCTGCACCGTCTAAAGCAGTGGTTCTCAACCTTTTTGGGGTACTCCGAGATAGCACACAGACATCTGTCTTATGTCTATTTGATGTCAGCACTTGCATCTGCAAGACATCTACAATACATAGTTTACTCATCTTCAATACGTCTTGGAGATGTCTGCTGTCAGACATCAAATAGACATCTAGAAGAAGCTTTAAAAAGCTTTACTGGTGTGCATTTTGAGACTAAACAAGGGCACGAATATAATAAAAAAAATCACTACAAGCCATTTTCAGTTTTGACAACTCTAACATTTATTTCAATCATAAACCCTGTCTGAGAGTAGAGGTCAACCGATATTGGATTTTGCCGATAATGATAACTAAGCTGGTCAGTATCTACCTATACAGATGAATAACCAATAGTTTGTTATGGTTTATTTCAAATGAAAAAAGACAAAGTAAATTAGCAATGAAGTGTATCACATCAAAGAACACGTTGCTTGAACCACTAAACTATATTTTTGATTTATTTGAACTGTATGATTTAAACAAAACTTTAAGTAGGTAATTTCTAAAATGTTAATAATTTAAAACATTCTTGGCACCAGACTAGCAGAATGACGGATCCATTGTAATATATACTGTCCTGTTCACATGCGTGTTTGTTTACATTAAAACAAACGTCATTAACATTAGCCGTTGATGCTGTCCCTGTCATCTGTTTTTTATTTCGGAGGCAGATTTTGTGCATGCACACACATGCACACATGCGCACACACACACACACACACACACACACACACCAAAAAACTGACAAATGCCTATCCATAGTTACAATAATACCATTTAAACATCTCTGCTTGTATTTTTGTCACCATGTTATAACTTTTTAAGCTAACGTTAATAGGCTGCTAATGTTAGCGCGCTCTCAGCCCTGTCTGCAAAAATACTGCTTTTCCCCAGTGAATGCAGCATATAGTCAATTACTTATTACGTCTTAACATCATGTTTACTGCAACTGGCTCTACCTTGTCATTGTGAAACTTATTTTCACAATTTGTGACCAAGTGACCGCTCTTCTGATGATGTGCTCAAATCTGAGAGACAGACTGGAGCATTTCTAAATACAAGAGATGGAAAATACCCCTGATAGACGTGAAGCTTTTATTCATCATCTCTTTTCAGTGTGTTGAATTGTAGAAATACAAATGGTTTCAATGTACATTATTCTGACTAACATGTTTGTTTCTCAAATTAAATGCACAGAGATTATTTCCAGTCCTGAACCCAAGACCAGAGATCAGTTCCTCCAGTGTAAGTTACTATAACTGCATGAATACATCCATTAAATCTCTTATAGATCATAAATCAGACTGAATTCAACTGACTTTATGGACAAATGCTTGTTGTTGACTCTTTACACTAAATGTTAAATGCTCCATCATTTGTAAGTTGCTTTGGATAGAAGCATCTGCTAAAAGATAAATGTCTCTGAGCTTTCCTGTAGCCCAGTGGTTAGATCATGGTGCTGCCAAGGTCGTGGGTTATATCCCAGGGATTACACATACTTCAAAACAATCGTTTAGTAAAATGCAATGTAAGTCACTTTGGATAAAAGTGTTGAAGTAAATGAATCCTGAAACTTCAAAACGGTCAATAGCAGCCTTTGTATGAATCAATTCTAACCTAAATTTGATTATTTTTTTCAACAAAATACAACAAACATTTGTAGACTTTTCTAGTGGACCTACTGGACATAAACAAGTTTGGTGTAAGCCCAACGTTGAACTACATTGAACTTCATCCAGACCTGTGATAAAATGTACACCTCATGCACAATCTAAAACTACGACACGCTCTGCTTAGACGACACACAATTCTACCGAATTAACATTCTACCGAGTGATTTTCTTACTGCATCCAATGCTTTGAAATTATATAAGTGAATCAGTAATGATTATTTACTACAATATCTGTTCTCTGTGTGTTTTATGTTCCACAGACTCTCTTCAGCTGACACTGGATCCAAACACACTGTATAAACACCTCCATCTGTCTGAGAGGAACCGAGTGATCCAATTCTCTTACACAGACCAGCGGTACCCTGATCATCCAGACAGATTCGACTGTTGTCAGGTGTTGTGTAAGGATAGTGTGTCTGAACGCTCTTTCTGGGAGATCAAGTGGACTGGTGGTGTGTATATATCAGTGGCATATAAGAGCATCGGGAGGAAGGAATTGGGCCATGTGTGTCATTTTGGACGTAATGATAAATCCTGGAGATTGTACTGCTCTGAATCCAGATTCTCTTTCAGTCATAATGACAAATGGATTAATCTCCCTGTAGTGTCCAGTTCTGATAGAATGGGAGTGTATGTGGATGAGAGAGCAGGAACTTTGTCCTTCTACAGCGTCTCGGACACAAATATGACCCTCATCCTCAGCATCAACACCATATTCACTCAACCACTCTATCCTGGATTTGCAATCGTTTCAATTCATTCCAAAGTGACACTCTGTGATCTAAGAATGTAGATGATTCAGAAATTAAACAAATTATATAATTATCTTAAAGTGCTTGAAAAAACATAACAACTAAAGTGACCTTTATGTTCTATTTTAAATGCAGGTTTAAATGCATCCACGGTCAAATAACGCTAGAATTTTATACTAACTTTTCTCAAAGATCTCTAAACAGTTCCCTTCAAGCAGTTCATGATTCAGTTTCTCTAAACCCCACCGTTCCACAAGTCCACTGTGCTCTGATTGGTCAGCCACCCCAGTCTGTTACGATTTGTCTTTCCGCATAGACACACAACTACATTTCAGCCCTTGGAGGCTTATAGTTACCTACACAGAGATTATTAGTACACGGAGATACTACACTAACTATTTGTGTTATAAGAATAATGACAATTCTGTATGCGAAATAACCCACAGCTAACACAGTATATTAAAGCCATGTTAATGCATTAGCCGCAATTCTAACATGACTGACAACAAAATCTATCCATATCCTTTTTCATAAATCAAGAATAATATAAACAACAGACACTCTACATTAAACGACACATTTTTAGACAGTATTGGGCTCACACCTGATTATCAGAACTATTTCATAAGAACAGTAATAGCTGCTGTAAGTGTGCATAAAAAAACACATCGTCTCCGCTACAGGATGTAAACACACTGATCAGAGTGTATGTGTTTCGCGGGCATTATGCAGATGTGTTTATTTTTTGAGTGTTTATCATAATTTATCATGGACTGTTTTGATGAACAACTTTGCAGATCTTTAACATTGAACAGTGAATGTTCACCGTTACACAGTGAAATACAGTGTTGAATACTAGTTGTTACTTGTATCCGTAGTTCCGAATATGTAGGACTCGGTGGGGTGTTCCATCAAAAACACTGGAAAAACAATTCCTTTCTCTTCTTTATTAAATAGCCATCAATTTGATATGCAAGATCAAGTGAATAGCAGGTGCACAAATAATCCTCAAACATGTAGGCACGTCAATTGAGGAGATCAGCAGCTACTGGAATACATGGACATAGGTTGGACAGGAATGTTTGATGTCACTACAAATCAATACAATACTATCAGAGCATACTCAACCAAACAATTCATATGGAAAACACACAAGCAACAACAGTTCAAAGACAAGCATAAACATTGTTAACATAGTAATATACACCAATGAGGATAATAATCTAAACATACATTACACATCCTTCTAGGAGGATTTGAGGACGAGTAGCTTCAGCTGTGTAGCACAGAACAATGGCAGGAAGTGAGACCTATTTATAGCCATGGCGCAAAGCATTATGGGTAATGTAGACTGCAGAGTATCTAATAGGAAGCTGAATGAATTAAATGTAGAAGTGTAGGTGGAATAATGTTGACAAACATAAAGAAGGAGGTTCAATTCACAACAACAATTTTTATGTTTAAAACTGTAAATGTACACTGTAATAATCGTATCTGTAAAATAACAGTAAATTACAGACAGCACAGACACCAATTATCTACTATAACACTCCGACCTAATAGTGCCGCAAACACAAACAAGTTTGTGTCAGGTGCTGCTCACCTCAGTCACTGGTCCAGTTTAAAGGAGGCATGAATTAATAAATCACAATTTTAACTCAAGCTTTTGTTATGTAAGAGGGAATCGTATTCACCGAACATCATGTAAGTGTTAGAACTGAAACGCCCTTGTTACTGAGATACATTGGTGGAGCACCACCTCCATAGAAAAATATCAACGACTATCGCTGGATCCCGTTTCCTCGTGTGTAGATCCGTTGTTCTCTCGCGGAAGTTATTTGCGTTTCTTTTTGGCATTGTAATGCCGTCATACGACTACTTCTCTAGCCCCGCCCACGGTTCGCGCATTACAGAACTGAAATGCCACAAGTAGCCCGGTCCCAGATACGAGCGAGGGCAATAAACAAACATGCCGTTAAAGATATCTAAGTATTGAGACATCCCTGGTTGTGGAAGAATACAGACGCTGCGTAACCTTCCTTTGGATTCCGATATTAGGAATGCGTGGTAAAAGTTTAATTTTAAAGACGTTCCAGCTAAAGTGGGTAAAACATGCAACATGGTGATCTTTTGTCCGGTTCGGGATCGCGGGTCTCAAATGTTGACAGGTACGGTCATATATCATTAAACACCACACAACTATAGGCTAGACAAACTGTAAGCAAAGCCATGCCATCACATCTAGGAAATTAGTCAATAAATTTGAGTAAAATCATCCTGTGCAAATGCTTCACATGAAATACTGGTGTGGGGAGTTCATTTATAAATCACAGGAGGTCTTCAGATAATACTCTGAATGGTGCTAATGTGTAACATAACATTATGTCTAATCAAATTCACCGAAGGCTCCAACTACGCAAAATGTTATCCAATCAAAGCAGTGGGCGTTTACTTCAAAGTTCCTTCAATGCGGCACACCCATAAAACCGAGCGTTTGTAGAGCGGGCCTCAAAACCTGGGTAGAAAATAGCCTCTTACTTATTGATTTGGATGTTTTTGGATGTAAAACCACACAAACTCCATATGTAGACCTCATATAACAGTATAAACGATAAACAAGCACAGTTCATGAGACCTTTAAGACAACACACTCATTACTGCAGTCAGATTCAAATATCTAATCTCCTCTAAAATTTGTTTTTTTTGAGTGCCATTTTGTTTCTTCAAAAACAAAGGCCACAATGCATTGCTTAAATCTGTGGCACTTGATTGCAGTGGTTTGATTCTTTATTTCTACTCATTTTATGTGTTATTAAATCAACAACATTTTCCTTAACCATTAATTTAAACAATGCAATGTTAGGTTTTTCTTATAATTTTGACGTCAACAAAATTGCTTTTACGTTAGACAGTTCATCAAAAGTGAGAATTAGATAAAGAAAAATATGTACAATCAAATTGTTTTGTTGCAAGGAAAATTGTATATTCATCGTTGTTAAACAGAACATGCCAAAGTTTGACTCCTAGAACTTTCAGTTTGAAGTTGTACAAATGAATTGAAACGAAATTATTAACTGGACCTTTATGTTGAGATTAAAGACAACGAGATTGGTTGCCACTTATTGACCCCCTACACAGACACATGAACATTCAGTTGTTCTGCACCTATATTTCCAAGGCACGTGACGATCTAAAGTCATGATTTAAACAAACTGGTGTTCCTCATTTACGATACAACACGAGACGGAATATAAACTTATTCGTATAATAAAATAATATAAATGTTCATCAGCGAGACGTGCAAAGATTCAACACGACTCATATAAACCCAATATTAGAAGCTCTTTAGTGACGTCATGGGTGGCTCTTAAAAGAGCCTTTGTGTGCGGCGGATGAAAGCGGCGCTTTACTTGGAGCTCGTGTACTTGGTGACGGCTTTGGTGCCCTCGGACACGGCGTGTTTGGCGAGTTCACCGGGCAGCAGCAGACGCACGGCGGTCTGGATCTCTCTCGACGTGATGGTGGAGCGCTTGTTGTAGTGCGCGAGACGAGACGACTCACCGGCGATGCGCTCGAAGATGTCGTTGACGAAAGAGTTCATGATGCCCATCGCCTTGGAAGAGATGCCGGTGTCGGGGTGGACCTGCTTGAGCACTTTGTACACGTAGATGGCGTAACTCTCCTTCCTGGACTTTCTGCGCTTCTTTCCTCCCTTAACGGCGGTCTTGGTGACGGCCTTCTTAGAGCCCTTCTTGGGCGCGGGTTTGGCTGGTTCAGGCATGATGTTTCTTCACAGATGAGTAAATGCTGAATGTTGAAGAGTCTCGTCGCTGTGGTATTTATTCACTCCCACATGCAAATGTTTGCGTCACAGGTGCAGTGCTCTGATTGGGTGTCATCGCCGGCCAAATCCTATAAAATGTGTTTATTGGTCAGATCATAGTTTCACGGGTTCGATAGAGAGCCAATGAAAGCGTTTCCCGCCCAGTGTTTGAAATTTGAACATGACCATCCCCCGCGCGATTCAGAATTCACTTCCCGCTCTTTATCGAATTTGATTAAAAATAACATTTATATCTGTAGTACGTCATCGTGTCATCAAAGTCACTTAAAGAGTTCATACAAAAGCATTTCACCCTATTATGCTTTATTCACAAACTTTGGGCAGCTTGGGTTTACATAGTTATACAACATGTAATAATCCCTTCTTACAAACAACATAAAATAGAGACTGTGTCTGTCCCCCGGATTAGCAAACATAAGATATTGCGTAAACCTCTTGAAAGTAATTTAATAAACGTTAAACAAATCAAACATGAACAAAATACAGATAATCAGCTGTTACGACTCGGATTGCTTAATATTAGATCTCTCTCAAATAAAGCACTTTTTGTTAACGATTTGATAACCGATCATAAAATAGACATGCTTTGTTTGACAGAAACATGGCTAAAGCCAGATGATTTTATTACTCTAAATGAATCCGTTCCCCATGATTATTACTATAAACACGAGCCTCGTCTAAAAGGTAGAGGGGGAGGTGTCGCTGCACTTTACAAGAATTCTTTTATTACCTCTCAGAAGTCTAATTTTAAGTACAGTTCTTTCGAAGTCATGGTACTTCACGTATCGACACCTAATACTAAGGACAAAACATTTTTAAAATTTATTCTAGCTATTGTATATAGGCCTCCAGGGCACCACACAGATTTTATTAAAGATTTTGGTGGGTTCTTATCAGAACTAGTACTGGCCGCAGATAGAGTCCTTGTCGTCGGTGACTTTAATATCCATGTAGACAATGATACAGATGCCTTGGGACTGGCTTTCAAAGACACTCTTAACTCCATGGGCGTTAGTCAACATGTGTCAGGACCCACTCACCTTCGTAATCATACTTTAGATTTAATACTTTCTTATGGTATAAATGTGGACGATGTTAAAATCGTTCAGCAGAGTGAAGATATTTCGGATCATTATCTGATATTATGTTTGCTTCAATGGCCTACGGCTGCAAATCAAACTCCTTGTTACAAATATGGTAGAACGATTACTTCAACTACCAAAGATGCGTTTCTCGATAATCTGCCTGAATTGTCTAAAATATCCAGCATGAGTAATAACGTTGACGATTTTGACACTACTATTGAAAATTTTAACTCTACTTTCTCGGAAATATTAGACACAGTTGCTCCTCTGCGTTTAAAGAAAATTAAAAATAGCAGCCCAACACCGTGGTATAATGAACACACTCAGACTCTAAAAAAAGCATCCCGTAAAATGGAGCGCAACTTTAAGAAAACGAATTTAGAGGTATTTCGTATAGCATGGAAGGATAGTACTCGAAATTACAGGAATGCAATAAAAACGTCTAGATCCGCCTACTTTTCAACACTAATAGAGGAAAACCATCACAACCCTAGGTTCTTATTTAACACCGTGGCTAAATTAACAAAAAATAAGTCGTCATCGACGTCAGATTCTGATTATCAGCATAACAGTGATGAATTTATGAACTACTTCACAAGTAAAATCCAAGATATAAGAGAAAAAATTATAACAATGCAACCTGTAGTGAAATCCGCTGAACAAACTAACTACAGCACCCCTAAGGAGAAATTGCAATTATTTTCTACAGTAGATCACGATGAACTGTCTAAAATCATTAAATCATCTAAATCATCAACATGCATGCTAGACCCTATACCTACAAAACTACTGAAAGAAATGCTCCCCGAAATTATAGATCCTCTTCTTAGTATTATTAACTCATCTCTGACATTAGGACATGTGCCTAAAGCATTTAAGGTGGCTGTTATAAGGCCTCTTTTAAAAAAAACCAAACTCGACCCCAAAGAACTAGGGAATTACAGGCCTATATCGAATTTACCTTTTATATCTAAAGTTCTGGAAAAAGTAGTTTCAACTCAATTATGCTCCTTCCTCCAAAGGAATGACATTAATGATGAATTCCAGTCTGGATTTCGAGCATGTCACAGTACAGAGACTGCTTTGATCAGAGTTACAAATGATCTGCTTTTAGCGTCTGACCGTGGCTGTATTTCGTTATTGGTGCTGCTAGACCTCAGTGCTGCATTTGACACCATTGACCACAGCATACTTCTACATAGACTCGAAAATTACGTCGGCATTAACGGAATAGCATTGAAATGGTTTAAGTCTTATTTATCCGACCGTTTTCAATTTGTAGCAATAAACAATGAGGTGTCCCGCAAATCACAAGTCCAGTACGGTGTACCACAGGGCTCAGTCTTGGGACCCCTGCTCTTCGCATTATACATGCTACCTCTAGGAGATATAATAAAGCGACACGGAATTAGCTTTCACTGTTATGCTGATGATACTCAACTTTATATTTCCTCGATGCCTCATGAAACCCAGCAGTTTCATCGAATAAAGGATTGCATAGTTGACTTAAAAATGTGGATGAGTAACAATTTTTTACTACTAAACTCGGACAAAACAGAAGTGTTACTTACTGGACCGAAAACTGCTATGCGTAACAACCAAGAATACTGCTTAACGATTGACGGATGCTCCATAAAATCCTCGTCATCAGCTAAGAATCTTGGCGTTGTATTTGACAGTACTCTCTCATTTGAAAGCCATGTCGCAAACACCTGTAAAATTGCATTTTTCCATCTTAAGAATATATCTAAATTACGTCATATGCTGTCACTGTCAGATGCAGAGAAATTAATTCATGCATTCATGACATCAAGACTAGATTACTGTAATGCACTTCTAGGTGGTTGCCCTGCGGGCCTATTACAAAAACTGCAACTGGTTCAAAACGCGGCAGCTCGAGTTCTTACACGTACAAAAAAGTATGAGCATATAACCCCGGTTCTGTCAACCTTGCACTGGTTACCTATAAAGCATCGCATTAACTTTAAGATCTTGCTTATTACCTATAAAGCCCTACATGGTCTAGCGCCGCAGTATTTGAATGAACTTCTATTGTATTACAGACCACCACGTACATTACGTTCTAAGGGGTCCTGTCAGTTGGTAATACCTAGAATTTCAAAATCAAGTGCAGGTGGTAGATCCTTTTCTTATCTAGCGCCTAAACTTTGGAATATTCTTCCCTGCACGGTCCGGGAGGCAGACACACTCTGTCAGTTTAAATCTAGACTAAAGACTCATCTTTTTAATCTTGCATACACTACACCTCCATAATATTAATCCTCAGAGGATTTAGGCTGCATTATTTAGATCAACCGGAACCAGGAACACATCCAACAACCAATGATGTACTTGTTGCATCAAAGAGTGCAGAACAGTACTCTACTCTCAGCCAGTCTTGTCTCTTTGTTCCAAGGTTACCGCAGGATGCAGTTCATGCCCAGACCTGATGGCAGAGCTGAGAATGGGAAGCGGTGACCTGACAAGTGCTAAGAGGATAGAGCTGGATAAAGGACGCGACAACTTTGTTTTTTTCTACAACATTTCAAATGCTATTAGATTGTTAATGATAATCTTTAATTTTTATATTTTTATTAAGCCTTGTTGTGCAAGCACTGATGAGCTTGTGCAGAGGCAGCAGCTTTTGCCAGAGGGGAACTGGAATCCCCTGGTTGGGCCTGGGTTCCCCTGAGGTTTTTTTTCTCGATGGGAGTTTTGGGTTCCTCACCACCGTTTGCATATTGTTTTGCACTATCTGCCTGGCCGGGGGGGCTGCTTTAGAATTCATACTTGTATTAAATGTGTCTCATGTACAGCTGCTTTGTAACAATGAAAATTGTAAAAAGCGCTATATAAATAAAGTTGAGTTGAGTTGAGTTGAGTTAGGCGATGATGATTGTGTTTCTTTTTCGAGCACCAGAAGTGTGTAACACAACAGATTAATCTCATCAATTGAGGTTCTCCAAAACGCATCCGGGATAATAAAACGTGACATTCATAACATTTCGTTTGATATGATATAACTTCTGAAGTTATAAAACTACTCGAGTGATAAAGTGGCTTTTAGAAGAGCCGTTGGGTTTCATAAGTCTTGTTTTAAAGTGAAAGTACGTCATCGTGTCTTCACAGTCCGTCAAAGATTCCGTTCAGAAAGCATTTCACTCAATTACACGTTATTCACGATACATTGCACGTGCTGACGTTTATAGTTACGCCATGATGAGGGTGTTTCTTCTTCGAGCGAACGAAGTGTGTAACACAAGTTCTAAAAGTACTAGTTCGCGTTAAATAGGATTTATTTTTTGGAATTCACCTCTTCGAGTGAGACAGTGGGTGGCTCTTAAAAGAGCCGTTGTGTTCAATGTTTTACTTCAGAATAAACGCGTTTAACCTCCGAAGCCGTACAGAGTGCGTCCCTGTCGCTTCAGCGCGTACACGACGTCCATGGCGGTGACGGTCTTTCTCTTGGCGTGCTCGGTGTAGGTGACGGCGTCACGGATAACATTCTCCAGAAACACCTTCAACACACCGCGAGTCTCCTCGTAGATGAGACCGGAGATACGTTTCACTCCGCCGCGACGAGCGAGACGACGGATGGCAGGTTTGGTGATGCCCTGGATGTTATCACGCAGAACTTTACGATGACGCTTCGCGCCTCCTTTTCCGAGTCCCTTTCCGCCTTTGCCTCTTCCAGACATGATGCACGAGAGTACAGATACAAACGTTATGCTTTAAAAAAAGGACAGCGGATACAGTTTGTATGTACCTACAGGACCTATTTGAAACACACGCGTGCGAGGGCGGTGCAAGTGGCACGTCACTTTTTTATTTTCCTCACAGCTCCGAAGCCTTCAGTAAATCATTAAATATACATTTATGCATTTAGCAGATGATTTTATCCACAGTGACGTACATCACATTATCTTATACATTTGTTTCTGAGTGTTTAATCCCCTGAGATCGAACCCATGACCTCGGCGTTGTTCTATTCTAGACGAGTACAACAATCTAATGTACAAAGAAGCGTGACTTTTAAGATTTTATGAGAAACAGAATAAAATTGAACTATAAATATTTCTCCTGACTTCTTTATTTTATACTCGTGTCATTTTATCTGAACAGAAATTTGCAACTTTTGCAGATCAACAAACGTGACGTCACGATAAAAAAGGTTATCGCCTAAGATTCAAACTAACATTTCTTCACATCTCATCACAAGTGCAGCATGAACACATTTACTGACACAAGCATTCAACTTCTATATATGAGAGCCGGTTATACATGACTCGGGAGACTACAAATATTCTTCAGCTGTTTGACTGAACATTAGACTCGGTTTGTCGTCTCTGACCAGTAATAATCCAATACAGGTTTATGAACTGAAAGCTGAATGTGCAGTTTTAATCTGTAATTAACCGGCATGGAGACACAGGAATCGCATTGTTCTTTTATCGGTTAAGTGGGTGGCTCTTAAAAGAGCCTTTGGTTTGAAACGAACTGTCCCCCGTTTACTTGGTCTTGGCGGGCTTCTCGGTCTTCTTGGGCAGCAGCACGGCCTGGATGTTGGGCAGAACGCCGCCCTGAGCGATGGTCACTCTGCCCAGAAGTTTGTTCAGTTCCTCGTCGTTGCGCACCGCCAGCTGCAGGTGACGGGGGATGATGCGAGTCTTCTTGTTGTCTCGAGCGGCGTTTCCGGCCAACTCGAGGATCTCAGCGGTCAGATACTCGAGCACGGCGGCCAGATACACCGGGGCGCCAGCACCCACACGATGCGCATAATTGCCTTTACGGAGGAGTCTGTGGACGCGGCCCACGGGGAACTGAAGTCCCGCTCTAGAGGAGCGAGTCTTGGCCTTAGCTCTCGCTTTGCCGCCGGTTTTGCCTCTGCCGCTCATTTTCTTCAGCTGTGTAAGTTTACTTAGTAGGTGGGAAGGAAAGACGAAGCTTCTGCTCTGCAGTTCTCAATATTTCAAACCCTCTGCCTGTTGACTATTGGTTGGAGTCAGTAATACTTTTAAACCAATCAGCCAACTTCCCTCCAAACTCCCAACAGCCCAACCCCCTCTTTCTCCTCACAGATGCTGTGTGACGCACAACAGTTTTGATATAATGAACAAACTTAAAGTGATAGTTCATCCAAAAATAAAAAACTGTCTTCATTTACTTACCATCAGATTGTTCCAAAACTAACACTAGGCTAAAAACAAAGGATGCTTTTTGGAAGAATTTCAGTATCCAAGCAGATCTCATCCCCCATTTGCAAATTTAAACTGGAGGAACAACCTGTGGTTGAGTAAATGATAACAGACTACTAAATTTGGGGTGAATTATCATTTAAAGTCACATCTCTCTTTCTCATTAAGTCAATTATTTCCTGATTATCATTTAAAGTTTAATCAACTCTGTCACATGTTTACATTTCTGCAATCTCAAGGCAGCTAAAGAGATGAAGGAGGTGAAGTTTATTCACGAGTTCACCTATGCAGATAATAAACGGTTAGCAGAAGTGTAAAAGGTATGCGTGTTTGGCGTGCTGTCCGGGGAGCGGGCTCCGAGCTCGCCGGTTCCTTCTGAATCCGGAACACTCCCCCTGCTAGGGTGAGTGTCCCGAGCTCGGAAACGGCCCGAACCCAGAGCAAACCCCCCGGATTCTGCTAACGGGGGAGTTCGTGGGAAGGAGCTGGGGAGGTGGGGTGGGTGTTAGAAACAGAAGAGATGTCGCAGGTAAGAGGTCTTGCTTATTTATGGGCTGGCTCGCTTAGCAGGTAGGGTGGAAGCCATGATTGCTGATTGCGAACCAGCCGGGTTTGATTATATGCTCCGGCTCCTCCCGAACTTTGTTTATAAAACATCATTTGAATAGGCTTATATTATTTGTGTTCTTTAAAGATTATAATATAAAATATTTGTCCTGCAATAAAGAAATGCCACCACATTCTTTTCTTATCAACACACACTAAAGGGGAAATTCAATCATTGTCACACATCACTCATCTCTTCATTCAGTTACATTGACTCCTGTAGTCGCTCTCATCAAACTCAAAGCTCTGCTCTCGGCCTACAAGACCACCACTGGTTCTGCAGCTCCATATCTTCACTCGCTCATACAGACTTATGTACCCTTCAGATCCCTGCGCTCTGCACATGAACCACGTCTTGTGCTGTGATCACAAAAAGGTCAAAAATCTCTCTCACGTACTTTCTCTGGATCTGTTCCACATGTGTGTTATGATCTGACCGCTGCTACAAGATCATCAGATTCTGTGTCTGTCTTTAAGAATCATCTGAAAACACATCTCTTCTGTCAACACCTGACCCATCAGTTCTGACTTCTGTCTCTTTTCTACTCTTTCTATCAAAAAACAATCTTATCTTTGTATACTGAGTTAGACTATGAGACCAGTTTTACTGCACTTAAGCTTTTTGTTGTCCTGTTGTTCTTTCAATTGCTTCTATTGTTTACCTCATAAAAAAGTGTCTGCTAAATGAATAAATGTAAATGTAAGCACATATTTATAAAATGTAATGTACACTACTGGTCAAACGTTTTCAAACACTTAATTCATCATTTATTTGTATTTTTTCCACATTTAGAAAAAGGCAACTGTGGACTAGGTTGTGACTGAAAAAATCTAAACAATACAATAAAAACTATTATTTATCTGCTACAAACCTGTTATATACATCTTCAATGTAGTCATTATTTGCATGAAATTTGCAGAAATTTATTTTATCATCAACTACTTGAGGTTTCTATAAGATGCTTTTTAAACCACACTTTTCATCTGAGCTTTTATTGGTTGCTCTATTTCATTATTTAGTCAAAGTCATCCATTTCAAAAACGTTTTTATATACATATACAAATATATTAGTTGATAATGAAGACATTTAAATTAGCACATTTCCTGTCTATGTATAATTTCAGACATTTAAGCACCTTCAGATTCAGATTGTGACAGTATAGTGACTGAATAAAGCAGTTTAATTAATAAAAGATTAATCTTTAAAAAAAGTCAGTTTATGTACATACAGTCATTGCCAAAAATGTTGACACCCCTGAAATTTTTCCAGAAAATCAAGTATTTCCCACATAAAGGTATTGCATTAACACATATTTACTATACACATGTTTATTCCCTTAGTGTGTATTGGAACAAAGCAAAAAAAAAAACGAGGGAAAAAAGCAAATTTGACAATGTCACACAAAACTCTAAAAATGGACTGGACAAAATGATTGGCACCCTTTCAAAATTGTGGATCAATAAGATTGTTTCAAGCATGTGATGCTCCTTTAAATTCACCTCGGGCAAGTAACAGGTGTTGGCAATATAAAAAATCACACCTGAAAGCAGACAAAATTGTTCTAGTTCTAGATGTTCCTTTGTCCACAGTGCGCAACATTATCAAGAAGTTTGCAACCCATGGCACTGTAGCTAATCTCCCTGGACGTGGACGAAAGAGAAAAATTGATGAAAGGTTGCAACGCAGGATAGTCCGGATGGTGGATAAGCAGCCCCAAACAAGTTCCAAAGAAATTCAATCTGTCTCAAGGTGCATCAGTGTCAGCGCGAACTATCCGTCAACATTTACATGAAATGAAACGCTATGGCAGGAGACCCAGGAGGACCCCACTGCTGACACAGAGACATAAAAAAGCAAGACTACAGTTTGACAAAATGTACTTAAGTAAGCCAAAATCCTTCTGGGAAAACGTCTTGTGGACAGATGAGACCAAGATAAAGCTTTTTGGTAAAGCACATCATTCTACTATTTAAAGAAAACGGAATGAGGCCTACAAAGAAAAGAACACAGTTCCTACAGTCAAATATGGTGGAGGTTCAAGGATGTTTTGGGGTTGTTTTGTGCATGAAATTTGAGGATTACCAAAGGATTTTGGATCGCAATGTAGGGCCCAGTGTCAGAAAGCTGGGTTTGCGTCCGAGATCGTGGGTCTTCCAGCAGGAAAATGACCCCAAACATACTTCAGAACTCTCCAGCGCTTTGTTGCCATCCATTTCTGGGTGCTTTTTGAAGTGGCCAGCAATGAGTCCAGATCTAAATCCTATTGAACACCTGTGGAGAGATTTTAAAATTGCTGTTGGGAAAAGGCGCCCTTCCAATATGAGAGACCTGGAGCAGTTTGCAAAGGAATAGTGGTCCAAAATTCCAGATTAGAGGTGTAAATTTATTGATGGTTAGAGGAAGCGATTGATTTCAGTTATTTGTTCCAAAGGGTGTGCAAACACATATTAAGTTAAGGGTGCCCATAATTTTGTCCAGCACAATTTTGGAGTTTTGTGTGACATTTTGTCAAATTTGCTTTTTTCCCTCCTTTTTTTGTTTTGTTCCTATACACACAATGGGAATAAACATGTGTTAATGTAATAGTTTTCTGTGAGAAATACTTGATTTTCTGGAAAAATGTCAGGGGTGTCAACAATTTTGGCCATGACTGTATGCCAAAGACATCAAGACAAGACCGATTCAGAGCTTTCTTTTACAGACAGACTCTTTAAAGTTAAGAGTACTTGTGTTCAATATGTCTGCAAAAAAAAAAAAAAAAGAATTTACAGAAGATAAAACACTAAATAAAATTACAATAATAACTTATTAATCAGAACCCAAGACTGACTCAAATTAGATTACTTGTCTGTAAGAAAAAAAGAAATAGATAAATACAACACAAACAGTAATTTTCCCATCTCTAGAAAACACACAGACACACACACACACACACATTTAGATCATTCGATGTGTGAGCGGTTTCATGTCAATACTGGACAAAAAGGTTTAGTTTTTATTATATTTAATCCATATTTACTCTCCGTTTTATCGTTTCGTCAGTCTGAATATAACACATTTACACATCAGTAACACAAACAGCGTTGTGTCATTCACACAAATACCTCGAGAGTGTTCGTGTGTTTCAATCTGATCAAAACAACTTCTGTATGAAACACTTTACAAGTCCCTGAATGACATTAACTTAACTCAAGTCATTTATTACATGTATGTTAAATAAACAGAAAACATTTTTAATGTTTCATCAATGTTCACACAAACAAATCACATGAAATTCACTCGCAGCTTTTCTCCAGAGATCGATGCTGGTCGTGTTTTTAATGTAACAGTGAAATAATAAACCCTTTACTGTCGTGTAGTTTAGTCTGTGAATAAAGCTCTGGATCTCTGCTCTGTGTTCACGCTGTTTTCACTCCGTCAAATTATTTTAAAACTCTGATATTTACTCGAAATGTCTCAGGAGAAAACACAAGAGTTTGCGGCTCACAGAGGCACTGACAGGTCGAGCTGAGTCTATATGGTTCTCATGTAGTGTTTAAGAGCGCAGCGCCGCATTATTGATCAACTGTACTGTGACAGTACAGATCTGAACAGAGAAATGGCAGAAACCGCTCCAGCTCCAGCAGCCCCGCCGGCGAAAGCGCCCAAGAAGAAATCTGCAGCCAAACCCAAGACAGCGGGTCCAGGCGCGAGTGATCTCATCGTTAAAGCCGTGACGGCCTCCAAGGAGAGAAACGGTGTGTCTCTGGCCGCCCTGAAGAAAGCTCTCACCGCCGGCGGATACGATGTGGAGAAGAACAACTCCCGCGTCAAGCTCGCCATCAAGAGCCTCGTGACTAAAGGCACACTGGTCCAGACTAAAGGAACCGGTGCTTCAGGATCTTTCAAACTCAACAAAAAACAAGTCGAGACTAAGAAGCCAGCGAAGAAAGCCGCTCCTAAAGCAAAGAAGCCCGCAGTGAAGAAGCCCGCTGCTGCTGCCAAGAAGCCGAAGACCGCAGTAGCAAAGAAGACCGCCGCAAAGAAATCTCCCAAGAAGGCCAAGAAACCTGCCGTCACCGTCGCTAAAAAGGCAACGAAGAGCCCCAACAAGGCGAAGAAGCCAGCGGCCCCCAAGAAGGCAGCAAAGAGTCCGAAGAAAGCAGCTAAAAGCCCCAAGAAGGTCAAGGCTGCAAAACCCAAGACGACAAAGCCCAAAGCAGCTCAGCCTAAAAGGGCCGCCCCGAAAAAGAGGTAGATTCATCTATTAAGGTGTCAGACTCAACAAACGGCTCTTTTAAGAGCCACCACCAGCCCACTAAAGAGTTGTGTTTCAGTGATGTGTTGATATTATGATCGTGTTTAAATCTTTTAATTTAATTTAAATCTATTCATTTGGCAGACGCTTTTATCCAAAGCTACTTACAGTGCTTATCCTTTACATTTATACAAAGATATCAGATCGAACCCATAACCTTGCTCTTCTAAGCTACAGGAAAACTCTTTATATGTGAATATGCTGAGAAATCTGGTTCAAATTAAGAACACAAGATATGATCGTCAGAGCATTTAATTCATAATCGGCGCAACATCTGAAGTTATGTTGTCAGTATAAATATTTGCTTTTGTTCATAATGTTGTTTCCAATAGACGTGTCTGAAAAGACCGCAGATATAAGATTTAATGTAGTGAAAGATCACGTGATCAAAAACTGAAACAAAACCAGGCAGATGGGAAGAAATGGGCGGGCTTTGGTTTTTGGAGGGAAGTTCAGTGATTGGTTTGAACTTTTCACAGACTCTAACCAATAAGCGAACGATAGGCACGTATAACTTCTGAAAACCACAAACTCCATCTCATATATCCTTCGTGTTTTTATAATCGTGAGGATTTTATATCTTAAGTAACAATGAGTGGAAGAGGTAAAACCGGCGGTAAATCAAGAGCGAAAGCCAAGACTCGGTCATCCAGAGCGGGTCTTCAGTTTCCCGTCGGCCGTGTTCACAGGCTACTTCGCAAAGGTAACTACGCACAACGCGTCGGTGCCGGAGCTCCAGTTTATCTCGCCGCTGTCCTCGAGTATCTCACCGCTGAGATCTTGGAGTTGGCTGGAAACGCCGCTCGGGACAACAAGAAGAGTCGGATCATTCCCCGCCATCTACAGCTGGCCGTGCGTAACGACGAGGAGTTGAACAGACTTCTGGGCGGCGTGACCATCGCTCAGGGTGGTGTGTTGCCCAACATCCAGGCGGTGTTACTGCCCAAGAAGACCGACAAACCCACTAAGACCAAGTAAACGGGGGACAGTTCTTTACCAACCAAAGGCTCTTTTAAGAGCCACCCACATTATCACTGAGAGAGCGACGAGGTTTCTGTTTTAATCCATCGAGTTTGTATATTAATTCATTATCATAGACCTGCTATAAATGAACTCTCATTCTCCAAATCATTATTAGAGACCTCTGCCCCAAATACTGTACAAGTTATATCTATGTTTACTCGTACAGTAACTAACAAGATTCATTTCACGTTTTACCAGAGTAAAATAATAATTGTTAAGTAAAGAAATTGCGCGGGAAAGCTGAACGTTTCTGTCGTAAAAACGGTGTTTCTGCGCATGTGATTTAACGTGGAGAATTATTTAAATTTTGTTTGTAGTTGAAGACCATTCTATCTGAACTTTGTTAAATATCAACGTGCATATGTCTTTATTGAATAATACACGAGTATTAAATAAAGAGATAAAGAGCAATTATATGATGATCTTGTTTTGTGTACGTCTGAACAAAGGAAACACAATGTCCCGCCAGTTTTATTTGAACGCATATCGCGCGGCCATTGGCTCACTATCTCTAGATGAAGTCACACATCAGCCAATCGAGTGTCTCCGTGCCCTTGACGTGCTGCGCGTTCTAGCCTTTAAAAGCAGGCACACCGACACCGCAGACATATTCTGAACTGAACGCAGAAGATTCAGCAGCAATGGCACGAACCAAGCAGACCGCTCGTAAGTCCACCGGTGGCAAAGCCCCGAGGAAGCAGCTCGCCACCAAAGCCGCCCGTAAGAGCGCTCCCGCCACCGGCGGCGTGAAGAAGCCTCATCGTTACAGGCCCGGCACCGTGGCTCTGAGAGAGATCCGCCGCTACCAGAAGTCCACCGAGCTGCTCATCCGCAAACTGCCTTTCCAGCGCCTGGTGAGAGAGATCGCTCAGGACTTCAAGACGGATCTGCGCTTCCAGAGCTCCGCCGTCATGGCTCTGCAGGAGTCCAGCGAGGCTTATCTGGTCGGTCTGTTCGAGGACACAAACCTGTGCGCCATCCACGCTAAGAGGGTCACCATCATGCCCAAAGACATTCAGCTGGCCCGCCGCATCCGCGGAGAGCGCGCTTAAGTCCCGCTTTAATAACAACTCAACGGCTCTTTTAAGAGCCACCACATCAACTGAACGACACGATTTCCACCGTTCTCCACAAACATAAATAGTAACGCAAGTTGTCAATGATGAATATTATTTTAGAAAACGTGATTGCTCAATATAAAGAATGATTATTATCTTATCAGTCTCTTAAACAGCAGATATACCCTTGTACTTTATTCAGTCTGCACCAAATCATTCCTCTTAAGCGCGTCTGATCACATGTAAAGTACACTCTCCTTCCTCAAACACACTTTTAATGCTCAGTTTGCTAGTAGATAAAAACGAAGTAAAATTTGACTAGTGGTCGTCTATCATTTCTAACTAATCTATTATTTTCTGAAATCAGTTTAGGTTAGAGGTTAGTTCACTCAAAAAGTAAAATTATATAATTGTCTTTAATTTTCTTCTGTTATGAATGTTTGCAATTTTCAGTTCTGTGACATAGTCAACTACCATAATATAAAAATATTTCTGTTGTACACAAAGTGAGATATTGTGAAGTATTTGGGATAAAAACCCTTTAGTGCACCTTTAACTACCATTGAATTGTTCCTATTGTGGGAGTCAATGTTGTAACAGAATTAAAAATGCTAACATTCTCACAAATATCTTTACCTGTGTTCGTCAAAACAAAGTAAATTAAAACAGGTTAGAAATATAAGGCTGAATAGATGATTACATCATTTTATTGGGTGAACTATCACTTAAAGTTTATTGTTTAGTTTCTTATAAAAACTTAAACATCGTGTTTTATGTAAGTTAAACTATAAAGAGATCTACTGAGAGCTTTGTGAGGGCAGAGGCGAAAAGAAAAAGCGTCTAAATGACGTGGGCTGGTCAAACGCACCTTCAAACACGAGACTGTGGGCGGGAAACGCTTTCATTGGCTCTCTATCCAGCCCGTCAAACTATGATCAGACCAATGAACACATTTTATGGGTTCGGCCGACGAAGACACGCAATCAGACAACAGGCTCCGTTACGCTAAACATTTGCATGTGAGAGTGAATAAATACCACAGCGACGAGACTCTTCAACATTCAGCTTTTTCTGATCTGTGAAGAAGCATCATGCCTGAACCAGCCAAACCCGCGCCCAAGAAGGGCTCTAAGAAGGCCGTCACCAAGACCGCCGTTAAGGGAGGAAAGAAGCGCAGAAAGTCCAGGAAGGAGAGTTACGCCATCTACGTGTACAAAGTGCTCAAGCAGGTCCACCCCGACACCGGCATCTCTTCCAAGGCGATGGGCATCATGAACTCTTTCGTCAACGACATCTTCGAGCGCATCGCCGGTGAGTCGTCTCGTCTCGCGCACTACAACAAGCGCTCCACCATCACGTCGAGAGAGATCCAGACCGCCGTGCGTCTGCTGCTGCCCGGTGAACTCGCCAAACACGCCGTGTCCGAGGGCACCAAAGCCGTCACCAAGTACACCAGCTCCAAGTAAAGCGCCGCTTTCATCCGCCGCACACAAAGGCTCTTTTAAGAGCCACCCATGACGTCACTAAAGAGCTTCTAATATTGGGTTTATAGATTAGATTCAACTTTATTGTCATTACACATATACAGGTACAGTGTAACGAAATGTAGTTTAGGTCTAACCGGAAGTGCAATTAGCAAGTGCAGATATACAGTGTGAATAAATACAGAATACAATATTAGGAAAATAATTTACGATGGGCATGTACTATGAAAATATGACAGTCGGTATGTACTATGAACAATATAAACAGAAGGATATATACTGTGAACATTAATGTACATGTGGTTATGAACATATAACAATATAGACTATACAATAGTGCAAGTGACTTGAGTGTGCATTAGTTACAGATATTAGCTATTAGTTAGTATAAGTTACAGTGCAGTACATGAGTTGATGCAGTTATTGAAGTTGTAGTGCAATACATGAGTAGATGCAGTTATACAGTTACAGCGCAGTAGATGAGTTATAGGAGTCGTGTTGAATCTTTGCACGTCTCCTTGATAAACTTTTATATTATTTTATTATGAGAAGTACATATTCCGTCTCGTGTTGTATCGTAAATGAGGAACACCAGTTTGTTTAAATCCTGACTATACATCAACTCTTGCATTGACCATGTAGGTGCAGAACAACTGAATGTTCATGTGTCTGTGTAGGGGGTCAACAAGGGGCAACCAATCTCGTTGTCTATAATCTCAACATAAAGGCCCAGTTAGTAATTTCGTTTCAATTCTTCTGTACAACTTCAAACTTAAAGTTCTAGGAGCCAAACTTTGGCATGTTTTGTTCTCACATTTTTCTTTCAAATGCTATTTGAAAATGATGAATATACAATTTTCCTTAGAACAAACAATTTGATTGTACATATTTTTCTTTATAATTCTCACTTTTGATGAACTGTATCTAATGTAAAAGCTACTTTGTTGACGTTAAAATTATAACAAAAACCTAACATTGCATTGTTTAAAAAAACGGTTATGGAAAATGTTGTTGATTTAATAACACATAAAATAAGTAGAAATAAACATTCAAACCACTGCGATCATTCAGACAACAAACTATTTTCGAGTTTTAATTGTTTTATTTGGGATATATTTGTCACTTCATATGATCAGTACAATTGTGTTACAAATATTATCTTTTTATCCAATTCAATTATTTTGTTTTAAGTTTGCTTCTATTTATCAAAACAACGTCACAGTTACGTCATATCATATATAAAGGGAAACTGGAGGTGGTCAAAACAAACCAGCACAGAGTCGGCAACACGAAATATACAAATATCTTATTGTGTTGTTGAGAGGCAGAAGCGATTGCTGAGACACAGAAAGAACAATTCAAAAACTTGTTTAATATGTTTTAATATTCATTTAAGTATTTGAACAGTTCACTTCAACACAAATATTCTCATAGATCATTTTGTCTATTCAGTGTTTATAAAGAAGCTTTAATTTAAATTCATGTTCTCAAACAACCAAATGATTCAAAACTGTTTTTAAAATGTTGAATTTGCCCTTCAGACACGGTTACTAGTGTTTGTATTGAAACAGATTATAACGTTTTATCTAAAAGCATTACATATTCAGCTGCTACAGTCTACACACCTCACCAAACACAAACACACAAGATAAAACACACAGAATATAAACATTAAACTCACATTGTCACATGTCATTGTCTTAATCTGTAATCATTTGATTGTAGTTTAATAGATTGTCACGCTACTATCACTATAATATCATTAATAACACACATCTTCAAAGCTGAATTATAAGATCAATCAAGAATAACTAAATATATTTGACTGGATAACAAAATAATGAGACTAACTGAAGTTATTATAAACGTTTACATGTAATTACAAATCCTATAAAACATGTATTTCAAAGTTTCTCTCAAGTGATGAAAATGACGTCTTTAAACACAACGACTGTGTTGTGATCGGTCAGAAGTCTGAACACACTTTCTGTTTCTCTTCATCTTCATGTTTTGGTGTGAAAACATTTCCATCAGGCTGCACTCTCCAGGTCACTGTTGTGTCATTGTGTACGCCCAAATCTGTCAGTTTCTGCTGAATCTACACAACACAAACAATCATGACACACACTCTTACACTGACAAACTTTGTTAAAGGGGTGCTGCAATGGTGGTTCATGCATTCTGAATTACACTATAAGATGCCGGACATGAACCGCATGCAGTGAGTGAAACTGATGTCTTTGTTTTGTTGACAATGTGCTTTAGTTTAGCCTTAACAATGAATTTACTACTGTTAACAAATACAATCTTATTGAAGTGTTACATCTACACACGAGCTCACGTTAGTCTATCACATTTCTGTCCTTTGTGTTCCCTCAGAATTTTGCCCTAGTTGTTGATACCTGGAATGATAAATTCAGTTTTCTATTTAAACTCTGGAACAGTCTTCCTGACGCATACAGTTTACACCTGCATCTCTTTAATATTAACAGTATTACAGATCTACAAGTGATGTACACATTACATAAAATATGACACTAATGTCAATAACCAAACAGATCTCATCCCACATTTACTGCCATAGTAGAGAAAATAACTACTATTGGATTTAATGTGTGATGAGATCTGTTTGATTACTGACATTCTTCTAAATATCCTCATTTGTGTTCAGCAGAACAAAACATTTATACAGGTTTGGAACAATCTGAGGGGGAGTAAATGAGGACATTTTTTTCAAATTTTTGGGGGTAAACTATTCACTAGAGCCATGATTATCATCATTTTATTGGACGTTTGTGCTTGTACTGCAGTTAACTTCCTGTCTGTGTTTGTCTATCGGTCACAAAATATATATATATATATATTTTTTTTTAATTTAATCTATGTTAATATTAATTTATTTCATTATTTTATTGAATGACAATTGAATTAAATAAATAATTTGTTGAATTTTGTTGTGTTTTCAATATTATTTAATAAGCAATATGTTCAATGGCTCCTGTAGTTTTGTGGCATTTAAAGAGACCGTCTGGTACACTGACATCTAGTGGTTGATCTACCTCAGCTTTCTACAAGTGTTCATGAATCTAACAGAGATGAACAATCACATGAAGGAAGACGACCGAGCTTTACTGTCTAATCAAATGAAATAAGGCGGGAGTTGCTTTTGACAGAAGTCCAGCTGCAGGCCAGCATCCACTCAATTTAAGACACAGCAGATCCAGACCAGCAGTCTCAGGCCGGCAGCGCTTTCTGACAAAGTCAAACCCATTGACAGCATGAAGGAGAGCAGGGTGAGTTCTGTCCAGTTTTTGTTTTGAAAAATAAATGTATATATTAAGTTAAGTGTTTATCATAACTATAATGGGGACGTCTTTCACATGTTATATTTTAAGTATAAAATCGTTGTAGTATTCAATAGTTTTCTGTTTTATTTCTGTGGACACTCTGCTTTCTTGTTTGTTTTAAGACTTTATGTTCTATTTAATTGAATTCTGAAAAATAATGTATATTTGACATCAAAAGTCTATACTTTGTACCAAGTGTTTGTTAAGAACTGAACAGATATTGATTATTTAGATATTAATTGTGAACATCAAGTAATATTTTGAATTCTGAAAAAAAAGTGTATTTGACATTAAAAGTCTATACTTTGTGCGTAAGTGTTTTGTTTCAAAATGAACAGATATTGATTATGTAGATATTATAAACACTAAGTTTCCAGCAAATGCAAAATGACGAATGTAAAATCCAGTCTATTAAACTACAAAACACCAAAAGCATTTACATGTTTCAGGTCATGTCAGTGTGACAAGACAAAAACATGACAAGACTTCACCAGTTCAGCTACAGAATGTGTCTTACTCAAGTGTGTTTAGGTTGTGTTTAAAACAACCATTTCACCCGGACAGCCATCACTTAAATGAATATTCTCGCTCTGTAATTCTGTTTAAATGTTATCTGTTTAAAATAATAAAAAAGTATCTGCAACTTTTGTAATTTGATGTTTATGTTATTAGTCGGGGGCACGGTGGCTTAGTGGTTAGCACGTTCGCCTCACACCTCCAGGGTTGGGGGTTCGATTCCCGCTTCCGACTTGTGTGTGTGGAGTTTGCATGTTCTGCCCGTGCCTCGGGGGTTTCCTCCGGGTACTCCGGTTTCCTCCCCTGGTCCAAAGACATGCATGGTAGGATGATTGGCATCTCTGGAAAAATTGTCCGTAGGGTGTGAGTGTGTGAGTGAATGAGTGAATGAGTGAGTGTGTGTGCCCTGCGATGGGTTGGCACTCCATCCAGGGTGTATCCTGCCTTGATGCCCGATGACTCCTGAGATAGGCGCAGGCTCCCCGTGACCCGAAGTAGTTCGGATAAGCGGTAGAAAATGGGTCAAAAAGTTAAAGGGAAAGTTCACTCAAAACTGGACATTCTGTAATCACTCATTTACTTTCATATCATTTCTAACCCAAACCAGTAAAGTCAGTGAAGTCACAAGACTGCTTTCTGGAGTTCTCTTTGTTTGCTATCTGTAAACTCTTTTCTTAAGTAATGCACTGGTGACAACACAATAATCACAGTGACACACTAATGCTGCGATCAGACTAGACTTGAGCATGTCTAATTCCTTCAGACAGCGTGAAAATGTGCATCAGTGATTCCTCCATCTTTAACATTTAAATGTTTTGATCTTTGATCTTCTATTGGTCTCTAATTGGCAGGTCAAAGTTCACCAAACTTGAAGTTTGCTTCGCAGCGGAAAAGTCAAGTGTGACCATGGCTTTGGCCAGAAATGTTGTGGCCCACGAGTGAATCTGAAAAACTATCTGTGTGTCAGCTCATTGTGTTGTGTAGGACACACTTTCAACACAAATAGTTGAATACTCACCGACTGTAAGATGGTCTCCATCACTGCAGGATCATTGACATTCTGACCAGATTTCAGCTCAAATCTCACAATCTGCTTCTCTGTGTCTGTTGGAAGATTAAAAGCTGTATTCATTTTCAACTCATAGAATTTTGTGACGAAAACAACATCACAACAGTTACACAAATCTACATTCAAACTTTCTAACGCAACAACTGCATATGTTTAATACAAATGAAACTAATCATTTGTCAACTTCTCATTTTGCTTTTATAATATTCAGGCAAAAATGTTCTTTACAAAACACTAAGGACAACTAATAAATAATAATCATTAATTCATCATATTGTCTCCCGACTGTTTCTGGTGAAACTTCCATCTTCTTCTCTTGTGCTGACTTGTTGTTCGAGGAGACTTTCTTTTTACACTGGGATAGTTACAACAGGCTCAACACATTATTATTATTTATTAAACGGTCAGTTCTGGTCTTTATTTCTGATTGTCTGAGCCCAGTTCTAACCTGTTATAAAATACCCCGATTTATAACGGCTGACTGCACTACATAGCCTAAATATCATTTTCTTTATTTATTTTATGAAACTTTGCAACACATATGTATTAGCCGTTTTATAAAAGCAATAAGTCGTGTGAAGCAGTGTGTTACAGTGCATTTTAAAACATCTAATGTGGTTTTATTGACTCCGCTTCATGTTGTACAACAACGCCCTTAGCTGTTATATAATACACTGTAACCCACTGCTTCATACGACTTATTACTTTATTAAACCCTGACTGTTTAACATCAGATGATCATCAATGTGACTGTTTTACTGTTTTTGATGTTTAATACAAATGGAAATACAACAGTACATTTTTGGTCAAACTATTAAATTGACTAACAACAGCTATGTTTTTCTAAAGTCTCTTCTCTCATTCTGTGTATTTATGGTGTTTGTGTTGTGAGTAGTTTATGATCACACATAAAAACTTACGTGTCTTGCAGATGAATGGAAATTTATTTGAACACAGTTGATCATCTATAAGACCATCAGGACGTATAACACCACAAGGTCGGTTCAAGTTCCTCAAGTCAGGTTGTCCAGTCATCCAGTTAATGGAGGACACATCCACAACATTTATTTCATCTGACCACTTCCATGAGTCTCTGAACAGACCAATCCATGAATAACTAATGCCTAGCATTGACATCTGGTGCAGCAGCACTTGATTCTCAGTGTTATTGTGAGAGACGGCCAGATCTGTGTAATGTTGTCTGCAGTAACTCTGAGCTTCATGCCAATTCATTGGGATATTGACAAAAACAAACCTGTCAGCTTCTGTTTCATTCTCTGTAGAAAGATGAGATAAAAAACACCATTAGAGAACAACTTCAAAAAAATAACATTTTCATGCGAGTTTTACTTTTTTACCATTCATGTCCATCTCATAGTTTAGACAGACAGACAGACAGACAGACACCAAGAATCAGTTTATGAATCTCATCACTGGTGTTGATCTGTTGATATGAATAGTTTGTTGATACTATTCATATCAACAGATCAACACTCAACATCACTAAACAAGCTGGACAATTGAATTGATCTTTATTGATTATTTGATAATTATCTTTAAGAACTTTGTTTGGTAGACCGGTTCTTATCTCACAGAACATGCTGCTCAACTTCTGGTCCAGAGCTTTGTAATCTCTAGACTGGACTAATGCAATGCTCGTCTTCCTGAGGGCTGTTTCATAAAACAAGATATAAGAAAATAAGACAGACTGATTTGAGTTCAAACTCAGTTACTATAGCAACTAACACTGGGAACTAACCAGGGACCAGATTCACAAGAGCTCCGTTAACACTGAGCCATGAGGATATGATGATATTACAACTTATTCTCTTTCATGATGAAATATATCATTACTCACTATTAATAAACAAATAATCAAATAAAATAAATCATGGGCATCGGAAGGATAAAAAATTAAATGTGTCAATAGGTGTGTAGTGAGAAAGAAGTGTGACGAGTCGTTTGACACTTAATTATTTTCACATCACATGTCTTACACTACAACTGTTTATTTTCACTAAAATGAAGTAAGTGTTTGATGAAAGGTGTTTAAGAATAAATCATAAGGTAAGGGGTAATATGGAGGTTATTATTGTCCCAGATGGCATCTAATAAATCCTTTGAATAAATCACTTACACCACTATTATTGTATGTTATACAGTAGGGCTGCGTTCAGCCCAGACAAAAAGTGTCAAAACGTTTTCTTTACAAAAGAAACGGTGGTGCGATTAAACCCCTTTTTCTTCTGAAGCAAGAGTTAAACTATGGCAGCTGTGAAGACAATTCTTGTGTTTTTCTTTTGAAGAAATTTGAAGTCTGATGAAATCAGTATAAATATGTGTTCAATACTGCAAAATACATGTCTTCTTATATATTAACTTGCTGCGTGAACAAATTAATATACGACTTTACTTGGACGCATTTTGGGAGCTGTTTCTTTAATACTGTGTGGGTTATATAAAGCCTGATGGGTGGACGGACATTCTTGACAAACCCAAAGTGAAAACAGCTCTCACAACATGTTGCAAACCATTTCCAGGAAACTTGCAGTTCTAGCTGGTTCTCGAATCTGATTGGCTGAGAGCCATGCGATATTCCTCCAGTATCACCACTGGAAACACTTCATTGACTGCTTTTATCACTCCGCCACTAAAGTAACTCTCAACTGCAACCCTATGAAGAAATTGGACAGCTAGCTAACAACAAATACACATGCAAATAATACAAAATTATAGTAAATAAACTTACAGGCAGACTATATCTTTCTCCAAAGCAAAGATTGTTTGTGTGCTGAACAGAAACTGATGCTGCAGGTTGAGCGAGATCTAAATCAACACTGTATGGAAGAACCGAGTTCAATACTGGAAAATGGGCACTAGATGGCGGCATAACAACAGATAATGGTTGTAACGTCTCGGGTTACTTGGCTGTAACCCTGTTCCCTGAAAAAGCGGGAACGATATGCTGCATTTCAAACGCTATGGGAGAACAGTCTTTGTTCGACCGGTTGTGAAGCACGTGTGTCAAACACGGCAAAAATTATTTTGGCTTTAAATAACCTCGGCAGGTGACGTGGCTCATTACACCCGCACCTGCCGGTTATAAATACGCGTGAATGCGGACGCGTCATCAGGTTCCAACTTTGTCTGAAAGGACGTCCGGGCACGCCTACAGTGCGGCATTGAGGCGCAGCATCTCGTTCCCGCTTTTTCAGGGAACAGGGTTACAGCTAAGTAACCCGAGACGTTCCCTATCAAAAGCTTCACGCGATGCTGCGTTTCAAACGCTATGGGAACGAGAATACCAACGCCGCCGCACTGGAAGTGTCTGGAACCCCCAAGGTTGTGTGACATGTGTGCACAATCCGAGAGGAGGCCTCAGATACGACTCTGTGATGTAGACTCCAGGACACGTGAGCCTGGAGAGGCATTTTATATCCAGACTACAAAATCTAACAAATGTGTGCGGAAAGGACCAGCCCGCCGCATCACACACTTGCTGCAAAGGGATAACTCTTGCTAAGGCCATAGAAGATGAAACCCCCCTTGTGGAATGAGCTCTGACTCCTAGAGGTGAAGCTTGACCGCGCGCCTCATAGGCCAGAGCCAATAGCATCCCTCACCCAATGTGATATTGTTTGCTTGGTTGCAGCGCCCTTTATTGCGGCCCCCATAGCAAACAAAAAGTTGTTCTGATTTACGCCACTGGCTAGTGCGGTGGACGTAAGTCTGAAGAGCACGTACTGGACACAGTAGACGTAATCGTTCCTGCTCTGACGTCGTGACTGGCGTAGGGCAAAAGGCCTCAAGAATAACCGGATGCACGGTGGAGAACGGAACTTTAGGCAAACACCTGGGGTGAGGATGCAGAACAGCTTTGACCATCCCAGGGGCATAATTTAAACAGGACGGCGAGGTCGAGAGCGCCTGCAAATCTCCAATTCTCTTAAAAGAGGTGATTGCCATTAGGAAACCCATTTTAAAATCAGAAGCCTGACAAGCGCTGACTCCATAGGTTCGAAGGGGGCACTAACTAGACCCTCGAGCACTTTCGCTAAGTCCCATGGAGGGACTGGCCTTCTAGAAGGAGGCATCGGCCGCCGCGTAGGTCAGAAAACGCTGCTTCGTCAATCACCCCGCCAGTGCTGACATCATCTAGTAGGTCAGCCTGGTACGCCTGCAAAACCGCCATGGTGTGCAGTGCAGCACCAGCCTGACCCGCTGCCTGAAAAGCCTTTCCCACCAGCGCAGATGTAATTCTGCAAGGCTTGGTGGGAAGAGAAGGATTTTTCAGGGACAACGATGTCCCAGGGGAGAGATAGCTAGCCAGCGTCTCTTCAACCTTGGGCATCGCCGTGTATCCCCGTTTCCTTGCACCAACGATGGTTGAATAAATCAACGTCGATGGCACAGGAAAATACGGGAGGAGTGAGGTTTCTGCCATGAGCGAGATGGCTCGCCGTGGAGATCCTCAAAGAAAGGGAGAGCCCGATTTTGGGGCTCATTCCTCCAGCCACCCGACAGATATCTGTCGTTTAGGTTTGAATTCTTGGAAGCCTCTTGTCCCTGCGGCCAGTCGAGTTTGAGTCTGTCGACTGCCTTGGCTACCGCCCCGAGTGGATCCTCAACCGCTTTAATATTGCGAGGGGAACGCCCCGAGGCGGAGCTATCTAACCCCACAGAAACAAGGAAAACCTCGCCCTCCGCCGGCTCGCGAGGACGTCGCGGTTTAGCGAATGCACGGGAGAAGCGGACGGTTCCGTCTCCTGTGCATCAGCAAAAACAACACGCGAACCACAGGGTGAGGAAGAGGTGGCTTGGTCTCGTTTAAAAAAGGCGAGCCGAGCACGCAGAACTCTCAATTCAAATACATCACCGAGTTCACACTCTCCCTCAAGTCCCTGGGGGGCATGGTCAGCCCCCAAGCATTCAAAGCAAAACTCATGCTTATCGAAATCGGAGAGCATCCTCTCACAGGGAGGAACACATCTCCGATCCGAGTCAGTCAATGTATGATATATGTTATTTTGCCTTATTTTTACACTATGCTAAGTAACTCAGAGAGTGCTTGGTTACTAGTGTAAGAATCTTGGTAATATCTCTTTATTTTTATAATAAAGGCTTTGAAAACAACAAGAGGGAGACTTCTCCCTCGCAACACACGCACACACACAGCCGTCCTTGAAGACAAAATAACCTGATGACGCGTCTGCATTCACGCGTATTTATAACCGGCAGGTGCGGGTGTAATTAGCCACGTCACCTGCCGAGGTTATTTAAAGCCAAAATAGTTTTTGGCGTGTTTGACACACGTGCTACACAACCGGTCGAACAAAGACTGTTCTCCCATAGCGTTTGAAACGCAGCATCGAGTGTAGCTTTTGATAGGGAACACACATTTATAAAAGTGAAACTGTTGGCAGTGTCTCTTTGCAATTTATTCAAAGTGCTCACGGTTTAAAAATGACATCACAGGCTTCAGGGTCTCGATCAAGTGCTTTACAGAACAGAAATTGTCATGTCAACTTGCAACACTAAACAAGCCCATGAGTTGCATTTTAAAAGTCTCTCTCTTTCATTTCAACAACACTCTTCTAAGTGACTTTTATGAAACAGCCCTCTGCATGGGTTATTAAACCACTTCAATTAAATCAAAACACAGTATTTCTGTGTGTCTACCAGAAGTCCAACACATCTCATGTGACACCGCTCTTAATCTCTTTCTCGCAGGTGCATCAGGTTTAAGTCACTAATGCTCATCTCCTCACTGCTGGACTGATCTTTTAAGTTCAGGCCCATCAACCATCTCTCACAACATTCAAAAAACAATTGAATTTTTATTTCTGTGAATATTCGACAGGAACACATGCAGTGACTGCTTTTTTATTCACCCAACAACATTTTCTCTCAACAGGTTTTGTTCCTTGTGACTTGGTTTAAGCACTTGTTGTTCTGCAGACTCAGTAAAACATATCACTTCATTGTTTAAGAATTCTTGTAAGTTCAAATCATTTAAATCAATGAGAGGATTTAATCATATTACGTAGTTTAATTAAATGCAATAACGATACATTTACTACTTAATCTATTCATGTGATTGACATGTGTTGGTCTTATGTCATACCTTTGAAGCATGAAATGGGATATTTATTAAAGCAGGCTGCATCATTCCATCCAATAGATGATATCATGACACATTCCTCTTTTCCATCATAGTTGTTTGGTTCAGCTCCATACCATCCGGAGAATGAAATGTCTTCATTTTGATATGACCACCGCCAGCTTGTAATGTTATTGTAGAGTCCAATCCAGACCGTTGAAGTCAATGCTGGTTGAACGGCTCTCTGTACATTCGTCAAGTCGTCATTGTTTTGAACGGTGACCAGATCAAAGTGATGCTGTCTGCAGTAAACCTGTGACTGAAACCAAGTCATATTCTCCCGTATCAGAACATATTCACATGAGATACTCTGAATGAACAGACAGAGTACTGTAGAGAGAGAGAGAGAGAGATCGAGAAGGAGGGAGAGAATGAGAGAGAGAGGGAGAGGGAGAGTTTTTTTAACAAAACTTTTAATACAAATCACAGAACAATTTAAAATTCACAACTTAAAAAGACAAAAAAACTCATAAAATAAATAAATAAATAAACAATCACATGGAAGTAAACACCAGATTGGCCGCACACAGAGAACACAGAACACCATTATAGCACCAAATATCTTCAAAAGTATCGAGGTCATCCATATACTTATAATAATTATAATCAGTCAATATCCTTGCTTGTAACATATTTGAAAATAAAACAACTATGTCAACTATGTCATTATGTTCAACTTTCTTCTTCCTGCTTATATAGACCGCAAGCTTAGCCAGGCCTAAAACAAAATTCAACAATTGACATAAAAAACGTATTTTTCTTACATATATAAACCAAGAATGAACACTTCCAAGGAAATCATTTCACCACAGCTTGCAAAAATATTACTTATTAACAAAAAAAAAGTTCCAGCCTGGCACAGTTAACAAAAGCATGACATTGTTTTCTGTTTCATTGCAAAAAGGGCATTCAACACCAATCTCTGGGTTCAAGATTGAAATGAAAGAATTGACAGCAATGGCACCGGGAAGGATTGTCCACTGCAAGTCACCTGTTCTTTTAATCACTGGTGGTTTATACAATGCCCTCCATTCAGGTTTTCTGTCTGCATCTAGTTTGAAAAACTCACGCCATGGGGTGTCAATCTTCCTGTCTAGCATTTGCTTGTTAAAACAGATCACACAGTACTTATACAGTTTTTTTCCAATACAATAAAAAACTCCTTAATATTTAAAACCCGATGTTCCCCACACTAAGCCCTCAGGAAGTCTCGGTTTTCCTCCACAAATGTACTCAACAATAAGGCTTCACTTTTCCTCCAATTTATACTAGCAGAAGATAAGCCCTTAAAGGTTGAAAGTAGTTTTGACAAAACCTGTATGTCGCTTTGTCTACTAATCATAACTATCACATCGTCAGCATAAGCTGCCATTGCTATTTTCCCTGGTTGTTCCACTTTTTTCTGGTGTCGATCGTGGAGTGGGACCGGGTTGAACCTGTACGGTTTTCGGCGAGTGGGACTGTCATGATTCCGCTATCATGTCATGTTTATTCTTATTCTTGCAGCGGAGTCATGACTAAGTCTAGGGTTTTGTGTGAGAAGGACATGGCATGGCTTAGATATTGGCTGTCATGCTCCTTCTCGTGTCTCGTCTATGGCCCCGCCCCTCTCGTCTCCTCGTTAGCTTCCCTTGAGTGTTTTATTACCCACACCTGCCTATTGTAATTATCCTTTGTTCGTCTCCCCATTTAATGCCCTGGTATTCTCTGTCTTGTGCTCGTTGGTTACTTGTAACTTTGCTCGTCTGTACTGCTGTACCCAGGATTTAGACATACGCTGTGTCCCAGCGTTTCTGCTCCAGCACTCTGTTCCTGAGAGTTTTTGTTACAGTTTGTTACCCTACGTGAGTTTTTCGTTCCTGTTTGGCTGTCTTTGTTTATCCCCTGTATTTTACCCCATTGTGGGTTTTTGTTTTGTGTTTATTAAAATCTTTTGTTTCCCCGTACCGCTGCCTGCATTTGGGTTCTTCTCTATCACCACACGTTTCGTGACAGGGACTTTCTGGGTTGCAGATGGTGGGCTCTCCCTCTTCCTTGTGGAGATTTGCTCGGTGGCTTTTGGTCGGAGTCACTGAGTGCAGCTATGACACGTCAGAGGGGATCTGGCCCTCCCTGCTGAGCCTGGTTTCTCCTGAGGTTTTTTTCTGCATTAATCAATCATTGGAGTTTGGGTTCCTCGCCACAGCAGGGCAGTGTTGGCTTGCGCATCGGGAGATTGCATTTATTTATTCATTAATTACATATTATTTATTAGAATGATCTTGCTCGTTCTTTAAGCACCATGCATTGTGCTGTGTTTTACCTTTTCTGTTTTTCCTGTTTGCTCCTGTAAAGCCGCTTTGGAACAATGCGCTATATAAATAAACTTGAATTGAATTGAAATTAAATGAAATCTAAAACTCTCCAAAGGTAACAATGTTCCACACGATCAAAGGCTTTTTCCTGGTCTAGGGAAATTAAACCACAATCTATAGCATCTTGGAGACCTCAAAAACATCACGGACAAGAGAAACATTGTCAAATATCGATCTGCCGGGAACACAGTATGTTTGATCAGGGTGGATCACGGTGCTAGTCACCACTGCTTACAGATTAGCCAATGTTTTTGAGAGCAGTTTGTAGTCACTACAAAGCAGTGATACTGGTCGCCAAAACTTGATGTCGGTAAGGTCGCCTTTCTTAGGCAAAAGAGTTAAAACTGCTCTGCGGCAGATCAGAGGCAGCTGGCCTTCAGCCAAGCTTTTATTCAATACCTCCAACAGGTCCTCTTTTAGTACAGTCCAGAATGACTAGACTGTCGATTCCTTGTGCCTTTCCAGACTCCATTCCATGAAGGGCTTCGTACAGCTCCCCTGTGCTCAAGTCACTTGAGATTCCAGCATTTGCTATCTCTGAAACCTGGGATAGGTCGTCAAAAAACTCACTTTCACCCAGTATCCTGCTCTGGGTTCATTTTTGTACAGGTTTTCGTAAAAAAAGACCGCTCTCCTTCGGATTTCCACAGGGTCTTTCAATAATTTACCAGATTCAGAGTGCAAGGATACATGACTGTCCTACTCTAACCATTCTTCTTTTCCGAGCTGAAAAAGAACCTGGAAGGAGCATCCATCTGGTTTATCCTCTGGAATCAGAGCCCCCTGTGTTCTAAAACCCAGCAAATCAGCCAACTGTCTCATCTTATTGACCAAAGAGTTAAAATAACTATTGGCACCAGTCGACTCGGCTAATTTTGAAGTTTAAGAAAATCGGCCTTCAAGCTGCTCATAACTAAAGTAGCCTCTCTAGTGACGTTTTGAGTATACTGTATACAAAACAGCTTTATTTGGACTTTCCCAAAGTCCCACCATTGACGTAAGGAGTTAAAAGATTATTTTGTAGTTTTGAACTCACCCCAAAATACCTTTAACAAATCATTAAAATACTTGTCACTTAACAGATTTGTATTTAGCTGCCAGTATGCACTTTTTGGTTTACCGGAGTTTCAAAACACAAAACGCAGTACCATACTGTTATCAGTAAAACCCAACGGGGTGATTAAAACCCTTCTAACAATATTACAATGATATTTATATACATAAAACCTGTCTAGCCTAGCCAGGGAGATAGCACTAACACGAACATGGGTCCAGGTATATTGCCTTTGTGTCCCATTAAACCGTCTCCATATGCCACATAGTTCATGAGTCTTAACAAGCTGGCATAAACGATTCCGTGAGGGCAAATGGGGGTCAATATGGTTCTTATCTGTAAGAATATAACTTTTTGTCTCGGTAGAAGGTTGAAGAATCTAGTTGATGGAACACACAGAGTTTCAGATCTGGAGACAAAGAATGACATCGACACAGAAGTGCAGTTCAATCAGAGTCCAACGTTTATTGAATTTAGGACCAATATTTATATGGATAAAACAGGACGTTAGATGTGTCATGGAAAAGTACCAGACCTCTGTTCATATTTTATAATTGAGCAAAAGACAACATGTGGTTAGTTCCTTGTTCATCATCAGCTAGAACAGTCCGAAACATTCTGTTAGCTTGGACAGCACTTAAAATTGATGACAGTAAGTAAGATTAGACATAACTCGTGATTGTTACTCATCCCAAGCATGATGTAGTGTTTAGAAAGATTAGATATGGGTTTTAAAATTTTAAAATCGCTCGGTTCTGCCTCCATATCAATGCCATCACAAAGCAACTCAGACTGAACAACATTAATCCCATCACTGCCACCATGTGTGTCTTTCTCCACAAAGATTTAAGAAACCGGAGTATCAGGGTTAGCTGAACTGTTATTGTCCACCACAATATAGAGATAGAGAGAGACTTTTAACACACTTTCTTAAAACATCCTCAAAAAGCAAGCACTATGTTATCCCCAAACAAACTGTATCATAATATAATCAGGAGAGAAATAAAGACTAAATAACAGTGTTGGTAAAGTACACTGTGAGCCCTGATCTGCCATTTCCACATTAGTTTATTGTCATCACTGTTACCAGACAGTTACTGTAGGTGTTTTACAGTAAACTAATGCACTGACTGTTTTAAGATACATCATTAAAATAATCTATTAACTCACTGAAGGCACAAAGTCTTCGATGAACATTAAGTGTAAATAACAGATGAACATTAAGTGTAAATAACAGATGAACATTAAGTGTAAATAACAGATGAACATTAAGTGTAAATAACAGATGAACATTAAGTGTAAATAACAGATGAACATTAAGGTCTGACAAGATCTCATCAGAGGAGAATTAAACACAAACATCATTCACATCTTCACTTATTACAGACACCATTTTCACTTTATTTCTGTCATCTGTGTAAGATCTTATTAATAGAAATATAAATCTAGTTCAATATAGTGTTTAAATATGTTTGAGTCATCATTATGATGATCAGTGTTTGCTTTAGTTGGACTCTTGACTTTATTGCAGCTCATTATATTTTGCGGTAATTGCATTACTATTTTGTTATGTACACTTACGCAATAAATCTGAAAGAGACTTTTCAGAAAATGCCACTTTTTGTTTACTTAGTTACTGAAAATACATCAGAAACAAGTTGATTATTTTATAACAATACCATACCATTTATAATTTGTTAAGATATGTTTGGTTAAGTGATAACAGCTGTTATAATTGATAAGCTCTGTCCAAATAATATTTCTTTTTGCAATCGAGACACAATTACACACATGACATACAAATCTCATCAATGGTGAGAAACAATAATGGTTGACTTTTGTACTATTTACCCAGAATGCATTGCAGCATGATGCAGTTCAGTTGATTGTCCCCATTGTTGAGATGCATAAGTGGATTGTTGATCTCTCTGTGTGTTCAACTCAATCTCTAGATTACTATTTTGACTAAATATAGTGGGAGTACTTTTGGCAATTTAAATTCTATACTTTTATTACTGGTTCACTTAGCTACATGACAATTGTCCAACAGTATGGTGACTTTTGTGTAAAATGTCCTTTGAGAGCCAACAGTCCAATTAAATTAAACACTAATCACACTAATGGTGAGTTACATATTTAACCTCAATAAGAGGTTTTGCAGATGTATGATCTACAGTAACTATCTGGCAACAGTGTTGACAATATACTACTGTAGAAACAGCAGGTAAGAGCTAACAGTGTAAACCACTGAGTCAAGAGAGGTGATGGGAAGACTCAGATGTCAGTGGTGCTCACATCATGAGAACACGGGTGTAAACCAGCTCCATATACATCTGTCTGACTGCTCAAATCAACACAATAAATTGTCAAGTTAAAAGTGTTTTGTCATTATTTGATGAAAACTAAGACAAAAGCCAAAATCACATCTCATCATCAAGGTCCGCTCGAGAGGCTCATGTTTCATCATGTGTGTAGTGATAGAAACACAGCAGCACACAATGTGATATGATAATTCCTGAAGCCTTTGTGTGTTTAATCAATTTAGTTGTTACATAACAGTTTGTGAATATGTGTGTTGATTCTTATGAAAATATCACAGCCATTAAACTGCTTTAGCATCATGTTGTAGTATCACAGACATCACAGGACAAATGTTACACATTAATAGACATTCAGACAATGTGCATCATCAGTTAGACGTCATCATCTGATCTCATTGTGTTTAAAACACAACACATTCATCTTAACACACTGTTACAATAGCAGAAATAAACCTAACTTAACATTAACTTAATCAAATAGTGATTTAAATGACAAACTGATAAAAAATGCAAACAGGGCATCTGTGTTTTAATGTTTTAATTTTTTTAATTCATTCAATTTCATATTTGTATTTTATTTTGATTTAAACCTTATAAAGTTCAATTAGTTTTGTAATTGAACAAACATAAATTCAAACATTTAACATTTAGATGAAAAGTGTCACACTGACCTGAGAACAGCAGCACATGAATGGGTTTTTCCATTGCTGATGGCTTCACAAGTATGAAATGAATCTGAAATGATGAAAATATCTTATTGAATCATAACAAACACTTTAAAATGAACAAAGTGACTCAAAGTGAAGTGACTGGTTTGAATTATAAGAAGAAAACACAAGTTTACCTTCAACAACACTCAGGAGTGAACATCAGACTGTCTTTGCTTGTTCAGTCTCAACATTTCAGCTTTAGTGTCCTACACAAATGTGTGCATTCACCTAAATGCAAAACCTGTTTTAGGTTTGGAGATCATGAGACTGATTTGCATTTTGTGTGCAGTGAGTCTTTAGGATTGGCTCACATGTGTGTTTGTGTACATACGTGTGACCCTGGACAACAAAAGCAGTTTTATGGGTCAATTTCTTGAAATTGAGATTTTTACATAATCCGAAAGCTGAATAAATAAGATGTCTATTGATATATGAGTTGTTATATTAGGACAATATCTGACTGAGATAGAACCGTTTAAAACTCATGGATCTGAAAGTGCAAAAAAGTATTGAGAAAGGGTCTTTAAAGTTGTTCATCAGGGGCACTGTGGCAGGACATCCACTCACAAAATTTAAGGTAGAAAATGTATAAAATATCTTCAAGGAACATGATCTTTACTTAATATCCTGATGATTTATATTTGACCAATAGCCTACAATGTATTTTTGTCTTTTACTAAAAATGTTCCTGTGCTACTCAAGACTGGTTTTGTGATCCAGGGTCACACATGTGTTTCTGGGTATTCAAATCATGTACTTCTTGTGGTTTTAAGCAGGGAGGGAAACGGTAGGTGCGGGTTGGTGGCCTTGAAATAAAATAAAACACAGAAGGCATTTTGAGTCAATGCAAATTCATCTCATTACAGACGTAAGTAAAACATTATTTGCATTGTTCAACGAATATCTGAATTCCATTCACTTGATGGTATTAAAGAAATTAAAAGATTAAATAATCTTCAGTATATATGAGGTTAACAAGTAAACATTTCACACATCAGAACATCATAGTTTCCATGAGTGTCCTCTGCATATCATTTGTTTTTAAAACACGACGCTGTTTTTCATACATTAAAGGTCTTCGTGATCACTGTCTGTCACGCTCAATTGAGTTTTACTCGCGTCATTTAAGATGCATATTAGACACATCTGTGAGTTTGAACCCTGGTCTTCAAAACACACTTTAGTCGGCACAACTCATTAATATAAAGTATTTATAAGCTTTAATTCCATCATATTATATTATTGTATCATAAATGATTAGATTTATTTTGACGGTGTATTGTGTGTCAAGTCACACAAGACACAATATAAACTTGTCTGATAAATAAACTTTTTTTATTTTAAGAATAAGTTATTTTACTCAAATGATGTACGAGAAGATCAGGGTTCAAACTCACAGATGTGTCTAATATGCATCTTAAATGATGCGAGCAAAACTCAATTGAGCGTGACAGACGGTCATCACGAAGACCTTTAATGTATGAAAAACAGTGTCGTGTTTTAAAAACAAATGATATGCAGAGGACACTAATGGAAACTATGATGTTCTGATGTGTGAAATGTTTACTTGTTAAACTCATATGTACTGAAGATTATTTAACCTTTTAATTTCTTTAATACCATCAAGTGAATGGAATTCAGACATTCACTAATCTATACAAGTGATGCATTACGTAATTGTTTTTCCTAATGTCTGTCATTAGACTCCTTTGCATTGACTCATACTGTAAATCACTTGCTTGTGTGTCTGTAAAGATGTGAGATTATTTCCTGGGAGAAATTGTTTAGTGATTATAAAATCTTGTGACAGTGTGATCATAAAAGCATCATTTACTTGATTCTCCTCAAGAGACTCCTGGAGGGTCTCCATTAAGAGATCTTTTAAATTCTTATCTAAAAATAACATTGAAACAATTCATATTTAGACAAAATCTACCACTTTTCATTAACACAAAGTAAAAGACTGTTTTATTTTGGAAATCATTTTCACTAAATCTTAGATTTCTGAATCAGATGGATATGAATAATCTGTGTATGAATCTCAACAATGTTGACAATCAACAAAGAAAGCTTCACGGTGCAATGCATGCTGGGTAACATCATAGTACAAAACTCACTCATGACTCCCAGCATGCACTGCAGTTGATCTGTTTATCTGAATTAGTTTGATGAGTTTGAATTAGTTTTTCAACACCAAGTTAATCACAGTCAATAGTCAAGAGCTCAACTGAAGCAAACACTGATCACAGTAATGATGGATTGTTGATATGTCAATATTAATAGCGAGTGCAAAAGTGAAAACCTTTCAAGTAATCATCATTGTGGGATGAGGTGAGGGTTGCCCGTGTATGGCCAGCGCTAGGGGGTCAACATTTGGCCAGTGAGCAAATTCTCGGGTCCATTAGTGTCCTCTGAAGATCATTTGTTTTTCAAACACGACGCTGTTGTTAAAGGTCTCTGTGATCACCAGCTGTCACGCTCAATTGAGTTTTGCTCGCATCATTTAAGATGCATATTAGACACATCTGTGTATTTGAACCCTGGTCTTCTGGACACCATTTGTGACCCTGGACAACAAAACCAGTCTTATGGGTCAATTTTTCGAAATTGAGATTTTTACATAATCTGAACACTGAATAAATAATATGTATTGATGTATGAGTTTTTAGAATAGGACAATATCTGACTGATATACAACCATTTAAAAGCAAAGAGAGAGCAAAGAAATCTGAATATTGAAAATTGTCTTTGAAATTGTTAATCAGAGGCACTGTGGAAGGCCATCCACTCACAAAAATAAAGTTTTTGTATATTTAGGGTAGGAAATTTACTAAATATCTTCATGGAACATGATCTTTACCTCATATCGTAATGATTTTTACCCATACAATGTATTTTTGTTCTCGTGCTCCACAAGACTGGAATTGTGATCCAGGGTCACATTTGAGTAAAATACCTTCAACTTAAAATAAAAACTTCTTCACCGGACCTACGCCATAGTCTGAAGGGCAACTCTCCAAAAATGTAACAGCGTCAATGTGGACCACAAACGCTGTGTCGACGGTGTCAGGTTTACTCATACACATTTCTAAATGTATTTTCTTGATAAATTACGTGTTTTTCTGTATTTAACAACTTAACCTGCAGAAGTGACTGTTTACCTGTCGCTCTCACAGCTAAATGCTTCTCCAGCAGCGTACACAACAAACCTCTTCTTCTTCAGCTCTTGTCTTGCTGACATAAGCAACACGTCTGTGCACACTGATATCCAGTGACAATTGCCTGTCGACACGGACAACAACACTCAAGTATAAACAACTTTTTGTTTATTTACAACATTATAACCAACATTCCACCGCAGGCCGTCAGTTTGGGCACAGGATAGGTCGCTTACCAAAATGCATCTTGTGCCCTTGAAAGTTACTGCATGAAGGGAACACCATGTGAACTGTTGCCTCAGATGAAGGGAAAACTGTGTTGTTTTTATTACTGAATTCATTATGTATTATTGAAACGGCCAAATTTATGAATAACAGCTATTCATCTCCCTCCAGAACTCTCACTTCAATGGATCTGCCCTTCTAAGTGTTCAGGGAACATGTAGTCGATTGTAATCCCCTTGAGAATTTGACAATAGTGTTCAGTTTTTGCACAGATCAATTTATTCACATGATACTACTTCAGTTAAACGTCAAGGGGCAAAGATAACCTTTGTGCTGAATGTAGTAGCACAAAGTAGAGTGTAGAATGTAGAGTTTTTGACTTTCATTAATTCAACCAAATATCTTCTTAAATAATTGTTTTTCTTGAAAAAACAACGTCACCCACATCTTGGACGGAAGGGTGGTGAATAAATTTACAGCAATTTTATTTTTGAGTAAACATAAAATTAAAAAGACAATATCCCTTTCAATTAAATATATTGAAAAGGCACACATATTGGAAGACAATTTTTGTGTGCATGTTTAAATATATGATCTATATGTAACATATAAAATGAAAAGAAATACGCTATAAATAACAGAAATATAAAATAACAGATGAAATGAGGATTTTCTAAGTGAAAAAACTTTCCTAACTTTTTTTAAGTAAATCCTACTCCAAATTTTTTTCAGTGTATGGTCAAAAATGGCCCACATTTGGAATCTGGCTCTCAATTAAAGTCGGCACAACTCATCAAAATAAAGTATTTATAGGCTTTAATTCCATCACATTATATTCCATTCAATTCCATTTTCTACCGCTTATCCGAACTACCTCGGGTCACGGGGAGCCTATCTCAGGCCTATCTCAGGAGTCATCGGGCATCAAGGCAGGATACACCCTGGATAGAGTGCCAACCCATCGCAGGGCACATCACATCACATTATATTATATATCATAAATTATTAGAATTATTTTTAGACTCCTATAGACACTGCACTGTTCATGTTTGACTGAGTCAAGTCACACAAGACACAAAATAAACTTTTTTTATTTTAAACTGAAGTTATTTTACTCAAATGTTGTCAAGAAGATCAGGGTTCAAACTCACAGATGTGTCTAATATGCATCTTAAATGACTCGAGCAAAACTCAATTGAGCGTGACAGCCGGTGATCACAAAGACCTTTAATGTATGAAAAACAGCGTCGTGTTTTAAAAACAAATGATATTCAGAGGACACTCATGGAAACTATGATGTTCAAGTCCTGTCATGTTTACTAGTTAAACTCATATATACTGAAGATTATTTAATCTTTTAATTTCTTTAATACCATCAAGTGAATGGAATTCAAATATTCGTTGAACAATGCAAATTATGTTTTACTTATGTCTGTAATGAGATGAATTTGCATTGACTCAAAATGCCTTCTGTGTGAGATTGTGAGATTAATTCTAGTGAGAGTGTTTATGGATTATAAAATCTTGTGACAGTCTGATGATAAGAGCATCATTTACTTGATTATCTTCATAAGACTCCTGTACAGTCTCCAGTGATAGATCTTTCAGATTATTATCTAATTAAGATGATCTACATTTAAACAATAAATATTTGGACAAAATCTATCACTTTTTATTCCCCTGTTGAAAGAGAAAGTCTTGAGTTATGTTACGTGGTTTCATGACACAGGAAACAGACTTCAGTCAGATCTGTGTGTCTCTCCTTCAGACTACAGAACCTAGTGACGATACTTGTGTGTTTTGAACTTTGACATTGGTTTTATGTGATCTAATAGGATAGAAAGTCAGTGAAGTTTTATTTCATTTCAAGACCACCAGCCCCCACCTCCCATTTCCATTCTGATTAAAACCACATGAAGTACATGATTTTAATACCCAGAAACAGTGGCACGGGAACATTTTTAGTGAAAGACAAAAATACATTGTATTGGTCAAAATCATCAGGATATTAAGTAAAGATCATGTTTCATGAAGATATTTTTTACATTTTCTACCTTAAATATATAAAAACTTAGATGTGGATGTCCTGCCACAGTGCCCCTGATGAACAACTATAAAGACCCTTTCTCAATATTTAGATTATTTTGCACTCTCAGATTCCTGAGTTTTAAACAGTTCTATCTCAGTCAGATATTGTCCTATTCTAACAACTCACACATCAATAGAAATCTTATTTATTCTGCTTTCGGATTATGTAAAAATCTCAATTTCAAAAAATTGACCAATAAAACTGCTTTTCTTGTCCAGGGTCACACGTATGTACACAAACACACATGTGAGCCATTCCTAAAGACTCACTGCACACAAAATGCAAATCAGTCTCAGGATCTCCAAACCTAAAACAGGTTTTGCATTTAGGTGAATGCACACATTTGTGTAGGACACTAAAGCTGAAATGTTGAGACTGAACAAGCAAAGACAGTCTGATGTTCACTCCTGAGTGTTGATGAAGGTAAACTTGTGTTTTCTTCTTATAATTCAAACCAGTCACTTCACTTTGAGTCTCTTTGTTCATTATCATGTGTTTGTTATGATTCAATAAGATATTTTCATCATTTCAGATTCATTTCATACTTGTGAAGCCATCAGCAATGGAAAAACCCATTCATGTGCTGCTGTTCTCAGGTCAGTGTGACACTTTTCATCTAAATGTTAAATGTTTGAATTTATGTTTGTTCAATTACAAAACTAATTGAACTTTATAAGGTTTAAATCAAAATAAAATACAAATATGAAATGAATAAACTTTAAAACACAGGTTGATTGATGCCATGTGTGCATTTTTATCAGTTTCTCATTAAAATCACCATTTGATGTAAGAAACCATAAATCCCAAAAAAACTAATACAAAGTCAAATGCAGATGTGTGTGTGTCTTTAACGGCGTTTAAAATGACAAACGATACATTAATTAAATATTTCATTATTAATAATTAATAATTGTTCGTATGTTCAAATTTGGTTCAAATGTGATGTTTTTAAGACTCATTTGAGTTTTTCACATGGAAATAAATCAATTATATGAGGAGGTTTGAAATAAATTGTGTTAAATGATCTGAATGCAGCAAGACTTTTAATTGTTTATTTGTTGGAATTATGTTATTAACATTTAATCAATATCACTTTCACGACCACTACTAATGTTGAAAAATATTGAAATTTAATTCATTGTGATTTTTAATGTGATCAGAGTTTGCTTTACTTGAGCTCTTGACTCTTGTGGTTTAATGTTCAGTTAGGTTTATTTCTGCTATTGTAACAGTGTGTTAAGATGAATGTGTTGTGTCTTAAATACAATGAGATCAGACGATGACGTCTAAGTGATGATGCACATTGTCTGAATGTCTATTAATGTGTAACATTTGTCCTGTGATGTCTGTGATACTACAACATGAGGCTAAAGCAGTTTTATGGCTGTGATATTTTCATAAGAATCAACACACATGTTCACAAACTGTTGTGTAACAACTAAATTGATTAGACACACAAAGGCTTCAGGAATTATCATATCACATTGTGTGCGGCTGTGTTTCTATCACTACACACATGATGAAACATGAGCCTCTCGAGCGGACCTTGATGATGAGATGTGATTTTGGCTTTTGTCTTTGTATTCATACAATAATGACAAAACACTTTTAACTTGACAATTTATTGTGTTGATTTGAGCAGTCAGTCAGATGTATATGGAGCTGGTTTACACCTGTGTTCTCATGATGTGAGCACCACTGACATCTGCTTCAGGTGTGGTGTGTTCTCTTAAGGGGGTCTGGTGCTCTCAGAGATGTTTAAAGTTCTGGAGGAAACCATTATTCCACACAGTGGGGGTGCTTTTCTCCTTTTTCTTATATAAGCGGCAGGAAATGTGTTTGAGGAATAAGTGGTTAGGAGACTATATTGCTTTAAAACATGCTTTATTCTTCCTGATTTCAATCTATGTAATGTTTTCTTCTCTTTTTGGATTGTATCTGATGGTAGAATGATCTGCTCTGGTGCTTCACCTGGTGAATCTGGTCTATTAGAGTCAGTCTCTCTTATAGTCACTCCAGAGAGGAGGAGGGTGTCAGTGTGTTAAACCTTGTGCTGGTTTTGTGTTACAGCAGATGTTTTGTTCACAGTCAGTTTGAGTAAATGTGTATCTAGAAGCCTGGATGTACAGTTATGTGATTCCTTTTTCTTTTATTCAAGTTATATCTTATGAACTTGTGACCTCAAACCTCTTCTTATGCCTTAATAAAACTCCTTATGTGAATTATCTTGTGTTTCATCTGAGTCTTCCCATCACCTCTCTTGACTCAGTGCTTTACACTATTAGCTCTTACCTGCTGTTTCTACAGTAGTATATTGTCAACACTGTTGTCAGCTAGTTACTGTAGATCATACATCTGCAAAAGATCTTATTGAGGTTAAATATGTAAGTCATCATTAGTGTGATCAGTGTTTATTTTAGATGGACTGTTGGCTCTGTTTATTTATAAAGATTGTCCTGAACTGTTTACTTGAAACACATTTGTTTTAGAAAGGGACATTTTCCACAAAAGCGACCACACTGTGGGACAATTACCATGTAGTGATCTGAATTGTTAATAAATGTAAAGTATTTAAATTTCCAAAAGTGCTCCCAATATATTTAGTCAAAAGACTAATCTAGAGATTGAGTTGAACATACAGAGAGATCAACAATCCACTTATGAATCTCAACAATGGTGACAATCAACTGAACTGCATCATGCTGCAATGCATTCTGGGTGCATAGTACAAAAGTCATCCATGATTGTTTCTCACCATTGAGATTTGTATGTCAAGTGTCTAAGTGTTACAAAACATATATTAACAAAGATAGTATTATTATGAAAATAATCAACTTCTTTATGATGTATTTTCAGTAACTTAGCAAACAAAAGTTGCTTTTTCTGAAAAGTCTCTTTCAGATTTATTGCATAAGTGTACATAATGAAATAATAATGCAATGAACGCAAAAGGTAATGAGCTGCAATAAAGTCAACAGTCCAACTAAAGCAAACACTGCTTCATTACTATGCACGTGCAGAATAATGTGCTTAATACATCTGCCTTGACGCACCTTCTTCTGAAGTTAATTTAAAAATCCCATTTCAAATGTCAGAAAAACAGCCTTTTTCCACCTTAGAAATGTGGCCAAATTACGAAATATTCTATTTGTTGCTGAAGCAGAAAAGCTTAATCATGCATTTTTGACCTCAAGACTTGTAATGCTCTACTTAGAGGTTGTCCTGCATCATCAATAAACAAACTACAGTTAGTTCAATAACCTCAATGTTATCATCTCTTCACTGGTTACCCATTAAGTATCATATTGACTTTAAAGTTCTTTTAAATACTTATAAAGCCTTAAAGGGTTTTACGCAATTCTCAATCAGGAGGCTGGGACGGTGGCTGACACACTGTTGGAAGGCATGTTTGTTCCTTTTGGGGTTTCAGCTGAAGTGAATAGGGTTCAAGGAAGGAATTTGTTCTCTGAGTTCTGCCGGTAGCTTGGCAACCTAAAGACTGGGACAACTCCCCAAAATCCCAAGAGTGAAGGGTTGGTGTAGCGGTATAACAGAATCCTTGCCACCCAGTTGGCCCTATGCTTGAGCCAGGATCAGAAGGACTGGAATCTTCAGTTGCCGTTGATTTTGCTTGCCAGTGAGAGTGTGGTGCAGGAGACTAATGGCTGTACCCCAGCACTCCTCATGCTGGGCTGGGAGCTGTGGACCCCCTCATCACTTGTGATGGGTCAGCCACCAGATGCACCAGCCCCCCCCGGATTAGAGTATGCCAATAAGTAACTAGATCCAGGCTCAGCAGGCAGGTGCTCATCAGAATGTGCATGTGACCATCACTGCAGAGGAAGTGAGTTTTACGCAAGGGAACTGGTCTGGGTTTGTGGTTCAAAGCGAAAGAAGGGGTGTTCACCTAAACTGGACTGTGCCTGGATAGGACCTTGTTGTATTGTGAAGAGACTTGGAGGGTCTGTTTACCGCATCAGAAAAAAGCCTGGCGGACAGACTGTGGTTCTGCACCATAACCGGTTGGCCCCATGCCAGGGAGACCGACAGCCTAATGGGAATGAAAGTGCCCGCAAGGCTGCTGAACATACAGCGCTGGGGGGATTGGGGTTCTTCCGGGTCTGTCTGGGTCAGAGGCATCTGAAGATTAGAATGTTGCTGAAAGGTGCGAAGACGCAGTGAAGGAAGCCGACGACTCTCGCAGACCGAGGGTATACCCACCACACCCTTGGGGTTGTGCTGCCTGCCTACTCTCCACAGGGCGGACGAAATGCAGAGAATGAGAAAACAAAAATTCAAGTTCGAAAAAAACATTGAGAAATCTGTAAAAACACTGGCGGAGTATATTGAGCACAGAAATACTACGTCCTACGTCCTTCTTTTGTTTTTTGACAAGTTGACCATGTTAAACATGAGAAGCCACAACGTCTAACAGAGTAAAAAAATCTGAATGCATGAAATAGCTTGTAACCCAACACTTTTAGAGTTCAACCAAAATGTCATGCATTGGTGGGCACATTATTTGTCAATTCAATTTAAGAAATTCACTCTAAAAAAGAAATTGTTTTTAACAAGATTTTCAAGATGTCAACAATTATTTAAATGTTCAGGGAATTATTTTTTTATTTAGGCATGCAGTACTGATTTCTTTTTATTTTACTCACTAAGTTGACGCAACTGAATATCAAAAAAAAAAAACTTTGTAAGTGACATGTTTAGACACTTTTATTCATAAAACGCAGAAGTAGTGGAGTGGGCTGGGTGAGACCGTGAGTCGAGGCCGGTGAGTGAGTGTTAAGGAACGCCAGCTGGGCGGGCACCGGTCTCGTATCACGGAGGACTTCGGGAGCATAAGAGAACGAGCGACCGGACCGTCGATAAGAGAGGACCAGGCCTGGATTTTAGTTATTCGCCAGCAGTCGTCCATGAGGGGCTGCCGGCTGTCTTTTTACTTTGTTGTTGTTTATTAAATGTTTAAATGTTTGCCGGTTCCGGTCTCCTTCCTTCTAATTGAACCGTATTACACTCATGCTACTAAAATTTTCACGTTATTTTATTTTGCCTGTTGAGACAACATTTAGATTTTTCTATTTTTTTATACGAACTAAATAGACATCATGTTCTGCACACATTGTGTCCTGAATATGTATCAATTCAATTGTTAACAAAGCACATCAAATAAAGTCTAACATAGGGCTAACGTTAGTATTTCTGTACACTTTTGTCAACAGGACTCTTCACCCAGAGCATCTCGTTTGAGTATGTTCTGATCCAGCAGCAGAAGACCTGGGATGAGGCACAAGATTACTGCAGACAGAATCACATTGGAAACCTGGTCACTGTTAAAAGCAGTGAAGACTGGGAAAATGTACAGAGAGCAGTTCAACCTGCATTAACTTCAGCTGTCTGGACTGGACTCTACAATGACATCAGTAGCTGGAGGTGGTCTTATCAAGATGAGTATCTGACATTCTCAACTTGGTATCCAGAAGAGCCAAACAACAAGAATGGAAAACAGGAATGTGGATTTATGAATAATCAGAAGTTTAATGATATGTCGTGCAACGAAGCCTATCCCTTTTTTTGCTACAATGGTAAGCAATGATGCATTCATAATGTGTATATTAATAATGGCTGGGTTTTCAGATTTCTCATAGCCATTGTTAATGTTCAAAACACCAAAACAGACACACCCCTACCCTCATGTTTCTCTTTCGTCACACTCGGCTCGAGAAATGTCCATCCTGTGCACCGTCCACCTTACTGCTGATTGGCTACAAGGTAATATTGGTACTCGTCCCGACTTTGTCTAAACAAGCATAATTCAGAAATGGGACACCCGGCCTTAATGGACGATTTTCTTCATGGTAATATAAGATATATAACAAAGTAAAATAACTAGTGATAAATCAACATTGTTGTTTGTCTATATGTGTCCACACTATTGAGTGTTAAAAGTTAGAAATGCAATTCTTACTAGTAAAAAACATATAATTTTGTGGTTACTAGTGATAATGTATATTCTTCTTATCTGCGAGTGATTGCGTGTTTGTTGATATCAATAATTCACATTTTTACTAGTGAAAATGTAATTACTGATTTCAAAAAAAGCATTTGTTACTAGTAGAAATTGTATTCTTGACATCAAAAATGATAATTTTACTAGTAAAAATTTAATTGTTCATATCACAAATTCATATCCTGAGAATGATTAAAAGCTAATTCGGCTTGCCATAGAACACCTGAGGTTAACAAGCACTATCACAAAAGAAGACATGAACAATAAGAAATCACCCAAATAGAGTGTTTAGTGTTTAGAGTAGTTTGGCTCTTGACTGTTTAATCCTCTTTAATAATCAACTCAAAACACAGTACACCCTAGAATGAATTTGAATCCATAATTTATTTAGCCTAAGGGAAAATTATTATCCAAAAATGTATTCATCTGTCAACACTAATCCAAACAAATCTATGGAAGTAATAAATCTTCTTCTTAAGTTAAACAATACGTTTGTGAGTTAAAAAAATGCTCAATAATATGAGTGTATTTGATTAAGATGGCGTTAGACTTTGAGCATATTATATCAACTACACATGTTCAAAATCTAACTCTTTCTTTCTCAAACAAGTACACCCAAAATATTAATTGTAAATTAACAAGAGATGCACTGATAGTACATTTCTCAGCCGATACAGATAGCCGGTTATTAAGAGTTCTTCTGGCCGATATCAATATTGATAATGTGGGTTTGCGATTAATGTGATTAAATTAATAATTAATTCCATTAAAAAGCAATGCAACTAAAATAATACCCTCTACATTTAAACATTTGTTTCACAGTAACTGGTCTCAACCAGAAAACCAATCAACAAAATTCAGAAGATTTATTTACGATTTTCCAACTTTTTACACGGTATTACTTCGTGATAACATTGCCTTACTTCAGTAATCACAAACGAAAGCATCTCTTATTTATCAATGAACATCACGCTGGAAATATTTCATATAAACTGTTTTGATGATATTAACTCGAGATCGACTGATACATCGTTTCCCTGATAGTTTCCTGATATTTAAAACATTTCCCATCCTGGAGTATCTGTTTTCTAATATCAGATTCACAGATAAGCATCGCCATCTTGTGGACGTTTAAACAATAGATAGAATAAGATAGAAACGAAAGCATGCACAGGTTACATACACTTTTTTTATTTAACAGAGAGCAATAAAGGCAACCTCCCGTCCAAGTTTCGGGGCACTCTCTACACCTCGGTGTTAGGAGAGAACGCCCCGTACTTCGGGAGGAGGTTGCCGCCCTACTAGCAAAAGGAGCGATCGAACTCGTCCTTATAACCGAGATGTCTTCTGGGCTGTACAGCCCGTACTTCATAGTGCCCATGAAAGGCGCATCCTGGAATCAGTTCGTCACCAGGATTGGTTCGTGGTAATCAACCTGAAGGACATGTACTTTCACGTCTATATTCTCCCTGGAGACCGTTCCCACGGTTCGCGTTCGAGGGATGGGGGTACCAGTACATGGCCTTCGGTCGAGCCCTGTCTCCATGGGTTTTCACGAAACCCTTAGCATTTCAGGGAGCAAGGCGTGCATATTCTCAACTATCTCGACGACTGGCTTATCTTGGCACACTCACGAGATGTGCTCTGTACGAAAAAGGGACTTTGTGCTCATGCACTTAGACAGTTTAGGACTACGGGTCAATCTATAGAAGAGCAAGCTCTCCCTAGCGCAGAGCACCTCTTATCTCGGTATGGAACTAGACTCAGTTCTTATGTCGGCACGTCTAACCAACGAGCGGGCACAGTCGGTGATGATATGCCTTAGACTGTTCAGTCGGACTCCGGTAGTTCCACTGAAGCACTTTCAGAGGCTCAAGGGGCATATGGCGTCCTCAGCAGGGGTAATCCCTCTCGGGTTGATGCACATGCAGGCCGCTTCAGCACTGGCTTCGGAGTCTGGTTCCGTCGACAGCGTGGCACCAGGCGGATTACGGTCACGCCTCAGTGTCGGCGCACCCTCAGACCTTGGTCAGAGCTGACCTTTTTACGTGCGGGAGTCCCGCTCGGGCAGGTCTCGAATCCCGTCGTGGTAACGACAGATGCCTCCCTTCGAGGTTGGGGTGCAGTGTGCAACGGGCATGCAGAAGTGGGATGTTGGACGGGTCCCTAGTTGCGTTGGCACATCAACTGCCTGGAGTTGTTAGCTTTTCTTCTGTCACTGAAGAGGCTTCTTCCACCAATCAGCAGGGCGGCATACGCTCACGACAGCTGACACAACGCACACGACGCCTCTACCTATAGAGTGAGCAGGTGAGCAAATCCCTGCAGGCCACATTTATCCCGGACAACCTGAACCAGACAGCCGACGTGCTCTGTCGTCAGAGGTCGCGCCGCGGAGAGTGGCAAACTCATATCACTGTCTGGCATATTCCTTGCGTTGTCACGTACAACAGCGTGAAGTTTTGATCTATCGATTTTCTGTTTATCCCACAAGTCAGTGAATGCTTGTGAAATTCCCAGCATAGTGTGAGAAGCGAGTCTTGCCCCTCCCTGAAATCTGGTGTCTTCCACTACGGCAAATTACTTTGTCTAAAAATCATCATCATCATAGGGAATTGAAAGTGACCTATTAGTCAGATTTGTTGACCCATACCCGAAATGTAACCTCTGCTTTTAACCCATCCAGAGAGTAGCGAACACATGTACACCAGGAGCAGTGGGCACCTATCACTGCAGCGCCCACAGAGCAAGTGGCTGTAAGGTGCCTTGCTCAAGGGAACCTCAGTCGTTACCCCGCCGGCTATGAGAATCTGACTCTCTAACCATTCGGACACTACTGCCATACTGCTTCTGCCTCTAGTCTAGGGGTGGGCAATCTATAAAAATTTAAAAAAATTGGGCCGTGTCAGTTGGGGAAAACCCAAACCATTTCAATATTACTGATGTAGAGTTGTTTTTAGGGATCAACTCCTCCGTGTTTCCCTCCATCGTCACTGACCGTGTCACTTAATCTTACTGAATTCACAAGCAACGTATACGAGCTTGTTAACATGGCGCAATCTATCGCCAAGATGTTGACAAATTCAATAGAACAGCAACGATATAACAAGTCATATAGGGCAATATAACAATTATTAAGTGGATTGTGCAGTCATTTTAATCGTTTGCGATCAAATATCGTCATGCCTACTCTAGTCCCAGTCCTTGTCTTAGTCTTAATCTTTGCACAACAAGCTTTAACACACTGCCCTTAAGGACACAGAAAAGGCCTTACGTTAAAATACAAGAGTCAAGAGCTTAACTTAAGCAAACACTTATCAAAATAAAGCTGGTTTGATCAAATGTCGGTGCAAAAGTTATGATTCAATGCCATTAACAATGACACTTTAAAGAAAAACATTGAATCAACTCCTCCATGTCTTTATACAGAGCAGCAAACTGGAGCAGACAGGTTTGTCATCTATCATTTTAATATGACTTGGCATCAAGCTCAGAGCTACTGCAGACAGCATCACACAGATCTGGCCACCATTCGCAATCAAGCTGAAAACGACCAGCTGGAGCAGATGATGGGAGGAAATTATCATATTTGGATTGGTCTGTATAGAGACTCATGGAAATCGTTGAATGGAAAAAATGTCAATGCTTCCTCCATCACCTGGAAGACGGGTCAACCTGACATGACTGGTCCGAATCGACCCTGTGGTGCTGCAGATCCTGATGGTCAGATAAATGATCTTCCCTGCTCAGATGCTCTTCCATTCATCTGCGAGATCTGTAAGTTTCATGGCTACTCATTTGCTGCTCCTCTTACATTGCAAACATACACACAATGTGATGAGAAGAGAAAGTGTATTCTTCTGATTATATTGTTGTCTGCTTGTGTGCTGTGTCAGTCGCTTTAAGGGTGGATTTAGGAATAATTAAAATGCATATTGCAAGTAGATTTTTTTTTAAATGAATATATAACCTTGTATAAAAAGTACCATCTGAAAAGTCAATGACGGATTTAAAATGTTTCTCAAAATGTAAGGGCGCAAATTTAGTAGAAGAAGTGACCGTTTCTTTAACCGCCTTCGAAAACAGACCTTTTTATTCAACATCGCGTCATTGACGTCACGAGAGAGAGAAGAGTACGGCACTTTGCCTTTGATCACTGCAGAGTATCTTGGTATTCAGTAGGAGCGGTCGTGAGTGAGTCTGTTTTAAATTGTTATTTATTTAAATTTTTCATGGTAAATGATTGTATTTGTAGAGGTAACACAAACTCCTTCCTTTCAGGAAATCGTGTCCACATGTTTTACCTGTTTTGACTTGTCCACATAGCAGGCTCATAATTGTATGGCAGTGGTCTGTCATACGAATCTGAATAAACAATTATTATATTCTTTGAACTCTCATTGTCATTGCGATCCACTATTTTCCTATTGTCTACATCGACCGCACTCCCTCTCATTACGTCACTTCCAGTTGTGAGGGTTTTCAGATGCGTACAAGAAAATTCTCTCAAAAAAATTCCCCAGAAGCCTAATTAGAGTATGTTTTAAAGAACACATAATTCCTATGCTATTTTTATACACATTTACTCTCTGGGCACTCCAACTTGCACTTTATGCATATAACAACCCAGATAACAGGTGAATCAATTACCATTGAAACAATGTTAAAAATAGTTAATTTGTCATAGCCATAATAATAATAATAAACATAAAAATATGTCAATAGAATTTAATCAAGTTCACATTTGCATAGGCAATTAATGTAGAAATGTTTTTCAAATGTCAACAAACCAACATAATTGCGATTAGTGTTTGCTTTGGTTGAGCCCTTGACTCGTTTTTAATAATGTTTCAGTAAGAATACAAGGGCGTAGATAAAGAAGATTTTTTTGAATAAAAAATTGTGTTGCAGCACAAACCAACATCAAGCAGTAGTGAGACTAAGGACCTTCTTTTAATAAAATTGAGATTCTTTGAAATCTCAACAATGTTTTGTGCAAAAGCGATATTGATTCAATGGTTGCTTGCTGCCAGGGCAGTAAAACATATAACGCAAATCAAGCATGTGTTTGTATTTCAGAAAAGCTCGGTGTATGCTGTTATTTTAAAGAGAAATTACGCAGTTCATAGACTTGCATTTACAGTTTTGGCTTAAAGTATTGTCAATCAACATAAATCCTGTGTTTTGCAATGTTTCTGCTGAAGCTGTTGTGGTTTTCATAAACTTTGTTTAAGTAAAGGATTTTATCGCGACAACAGCTGGCTGCTTGTACACTATCCCGCTTGTTACACGGCTACTTTACACTGTTATTTATGGCTGCTATTTATTTATTTATCACACTATATATATAATATTGTATTGGTATATTGTTTATAGGAATGTCTGTCATATCTGTTGTTCCTGTGCACTTTATCTGTTTAAATCGGGTGTATGAGAAAATATCTTCTCGATTGTTTGTATGTCTGGTGCATGTGAAGAGTTTAAAATAAAGCTGACTACTTGCCACATGAGAAAAAAACTGGACATAAAATGTGAATTTGAAATATTTTATTAGCTGATTTTTACAGTATGCAGACCTTCTGCGAGGAAAAGCCGTTTAGTTTCAGTTTTAAAGTAAGAAACGACGTTCAAACGTCACTAACAGGCAAATTGATTGTATCGTTTGTAAGTATAATGTCATACATGTTGTTAAAAGAAATATTTATAATTCATTTTTGTGTTATACTAAACTGCCCCTCTCAAAATGATTTGCAGCATCCATGTTACATGGAGTCATTAGTTTTGAGAGGTTGTTATATGAAAAAAAAAAACTTGAAATGTCACGACTGGCCAATCAGAATCAAGCATTTAAATGAGCCGTGTAATAATGATTATTATGCAGAGTGATCCAATGCATTTAAAATAATTGCAAAAATAAAAGCAACTAACCAGATGTCAATTCCATTTATATAACCTGTGGTCAATCAGAGGACAGCCAGAAGACTCAAAATTCATAGTAAAAATTATAATAAATTCAAATTCAAATAAAAATAAAAATCTCAGAGCATTAATAAGGCAATAAGTTCAGCATCAGTCAGGATTTGGCCCAGAATCTAATACCCAGCATGCCAGAGCATATTGCAGACCCATCGGCCACCTTGATGTAAAAAAGACGTAAGAGTGACTTCAAACAAAACTTCAAATGTAATTTTTTGCCAATCCATGGTTTTTAAAGTACAATTGTTGCGCCAACCAATGTAATGTTTGCTATGATATAATCACTTCAAATTTACCCAAGTAATGTACGGTAATGAGAGAACATTGTGTGATACAAGAGTGTGGTTTTAAAATAGTGTTATGATTCAAACTCAAGGTGCCCACTGTGGAGGTTATGAAAAATAAGGCCCAACACTGTAAATATTGACTCTTTGCATACATCAGGTTTTTGCCAATAAACGCTTTTAAAACTTTTTTAACTTAAGTTATCTAGTATACCTTAGAAACACGTGGCACAATAATCTACAAACACAGAAGCAGCAAACTCAATTTTTAAATTTGCAGTGGTATAAATTTCAAAACGTATATCACTGCCAATACTTTTGGCCATGACTATACATGTGACTGTTTGATTTAAATGTTTTTATGGAAGAAAGATAAACAAGCGCTTTACATACTGAACGTCTGTTTATTTTATACATGGAAATATAATGATTTATTTTAATTGTCTGCAAATTCACTTCCTAACGAACACCAACCGTAGGTTAAGAACATTCTCTGTTAACATCCGTTGCAATTATAAATGTAAATGTAATACACTTTATATGCTAAAGATGTAAGAAGATCTTGTAACACTCCAGTATAGTGGGCAATTCTTACTATTAACATGTTGTTATTCATCACTGTGCCAGTAAACACTTTTTGCAGTTCACTTAGTTAAAAGCAGTCAAAACCAGCACGCACTGTCAGTGTTACTAGTAAAATGCTTCTAAATTAGAAAGATGCTCTCTAGTGGATGAAAAATGAGCTTTTACAACAAGGCCACAGTCTAACATGGGGGCATTTCTTGAAGTTATGGAGTGAAGTTTCCCTGCACAGACCACACTAGCTGTGTTATGATTATCAATCCTAGTTAATCAGAATCGCATCATGATGCAAGAAGCTGTTCACATCTTTTTATGCGCTCTATTGCTAAAGCATAATGTTTCCAAAACTTTACTTTGGTCATAGTCAGCATTTCTCTCCCTCCAAAAACGGGAGTCAATTTTGGTCTCACATCACTTTGTCCAAACCTTTTCTGAATCATTTTGAAGTTCAATGTCAAACTCCGGATGAGTCAGATGAGCCTTTTTGAGCAGGAGGACCTTGCGGGTGCTTCAGGATTTTGGTCTATTGTGTCATAGCGTGTCACCAATGGTTTGCTTGCTAACTGTGGTCCCAACTGTCTTGAAATCATGAGAAATCAACCTTTCTCATGATCATCTTCACCCCATTGGGGAAATCTTCTATTTCCAAATAACCGCACCAACAGTTGTCTCCTCACCAAGCGTCTGTCTGTAGTCTATTTAAGGTTTGTGCAGGTCTACAATCTTGTCCCTGATATCCTTTAAAACCTATTTGGTCTTGACCATGGTGGTGGAGAGGTTGAAATGGAAGATACAGATTCTGTTGGCAGGCATCTTTTATATACATAACAAGCTGCTTTAGGAATACTGTCTTAAAGTTACAGGACTAATCTGTGGTGCATATAAGCACATTACCAATCTGTGGAGCCAGAATTCTTGGTGGTTGGTAGCGGATCAAACACTTATTTCATTGCCTGAAATGCGTATCAATTTATAACCTTTATATATTTGTTCCCCTGATTTTTTGGGTTGATTTCGGTTTCTATCAGATAAAATAAACCGACCATAAAAATTATAGACCCTTCATTTCTTTGTGAGCATACACGTATTGACTAAGTGATGTGAGGCCAAGTATGGTGTTTCATACTAGGAATTTGTGCATTTAACCCATCCAAGTGCTCACACAAAGCAGTGAGTAACATACACACAATCCCCCAGAGCAGTCATTACTGCTGCGCCCAGTAAGCAGTTGGGGGAACGGTGCTCAAGGGTCTCACCTTAGCCGTGTAATTGAAGGGGGATGAGAGCACTGATCATTCACTCCATTCACCTACAATCCCTGCTGGTATTGAGGCTCAACCAGCAACGTTTGGGTTACAAGTCTGAGTCTTTAACCATTAGGCCACGACTGCCCCATCACATATTTTTCATCACTCTGAGCGTGTGCGTCCCCTGACATGCTCTGGCGCCCCCCAGTGGAGGAATGCCACACACACTTAAAAAACCCAGAATTAATAGATAGTCAAGCTATGTTGAGTCAACAAATTATTTTAAAAGCGTTATATACATACATAAACTATTATTGTTTGTACGTATTACTATGTTTACTAAAATGTTAAAATAAAATCACAATTGTCTCTGATTGGTCGGACCGACATTAAGAAAAAAAGCATAGTTTTTGTAAGTTTAACTTTCCTTGTATTCATTTATAATGGTCAGTGATAATACTAAACAAGATTATTCTTCTAAATGATTTTTGACAGATTCAAGGAAACAGATTGTAAGAGTCGAGGTGAAATCTGGAAAGAAAGTAAATGACCCTGTGGTGATGGAGACCATTTTGCAGTTTGTAAGTATTTTGAACTGTGACTGTAAGAGTTTGTGTTAAACTAGAACACATATAATCCTGAGGATCCTCCAGCTGTAAGAATGTTGCTTAAACCTCCCATTAAGTTATGTTTAAAGTGTCCAGTTGTTGTTTGTTTTAATAATGTTTAAAAAAAGTTATGTTCATACAGTGAGGAATGTTACATTATGTTATTTTTAAAACATTATTTCTGTTTAATTCTTCATTTACCTTCTGTTTCCTATTAAAACATTAATTGTAGTAACAGTAGAAATGTACATTAAACTTCATTCTGTCATTGTTTTTATGAAATAATTGTTTTTTTCTAATACACATTTTGAATTTTATTCAAAAACATTTTTTGTCAAGATAACGTTGGGCTGCTAAATGTAAACTCAGGTTCTATGTGTCAGGTTCTGGGTCTGATCACCTGTTTGTATTCTCTACTGTCTCTGGGGATTTTTGACGAGCACATGTTGTTGTTTTGACATCTTGCTGTGTGTGTTTGTGTGAGTGTTTGTGTGTATGTGCGTGCATGCCTGCGCATTCTGTTTTGATTTATATTTTACACCTTTATCTGATTTTGGGTTGTGTATTTTTGTAGTGTTAATAATTACTCTGACCTCACAAATTCTGTTTATTTCTGTTCATTAGATCAAAGAGAAAGCAAGAGATCATGGGATAGACGAGGAGACAAGATTGACATGGAAAGTGCAGTCAAATGGAAATGTTTTTTCAGTAAAACCAGATCAAACAGATGATGCTCAGAAAAAGACATGTGAAGGCATGTAAACGTCTTGTGGTGTGATCCCAAAAAGGTAAAAAATTGCTCTCACGTACCTTTGTGAAATGGTCTGCCCGCTGCTAAAAGATCATCAGATTCTGTGTCCATCTTTTAGAATCGTATGAAAATACATCTCTTCTGTCAACACCTGACCCATCAGTCTCTAAAAACTTAGCTATGTACAGTATACTGTGGTGGGCTATATAAGACCAGTTTTCTTTTATTGTACTTATTCTCTTCATTGTCCTTATGTTGTTCCAATTGCTTCCATTGTTTCCCTCTTCTGTAAGTGACTTTGCATAAAAGCGTCTGCTAAATGACTAAATGTAAATGTAAATACAAAATGTGTTTTCATGATGCAAGTGATAAGATTGACAGTCTTATTTATGATATCATACATGTTTGGATTTAAATTGTTTTAAATGAAAGATTTTAGGATCTTTGTTTCTTAAAAGAAAACTGTGTGTGTGTGGAATTCTGGCTCGAAAGATTAGCGTTGTATTTCATTTCTTATTTTTCTCATAGTTAATATTATTCTCTACTAATTTTACATATTTAATTGATTAATTGAGTTATAAATTATATATTAATTTCATTATTTTGTTTACTTTTCTTAAAGCAATACTCAGAAATGAATACTCTGTCGTTCATAAACTCCAGGTCCTCCGTTTATCTTCAGAACACAAAAGAAGAGTTTTGTTGAGGTCCGTGAGCTTCTGATGCTTGAAGCGCTTTGAAGTTTGGTTGTGTTGCAGTCTATGAAAGAATCAGAAAGCTCATGGACCTCAACAAAACTATCTTCACTTGTGTTCTGAAGGTAAACAGAGGTCCTATGCTTGACGAACGTCTTGAGGATAGTAATTCATGGCAGATTGTTTAGCAGAGTTTTCTTTCAATGTTGTTTAATGTTATATTGAGTTCTGTATTTGTAAAGCAGTCATTTTCCACTGTCATTGTTGGTTTACAGTAATACGCTTTTGAATCTGTTTCTACTCAGATGAAGATTATTCAATAAACTCATTTTATTCCATCATCACTTCGTCTCCTGCTTTCCTCCTTCATCTCTGTATCTATGTTTGATCTGAAGTGGATATTTTCAGTACAGACTGACTAGTGTTCCTCAGAGTAAAATGATCTCTTCTCAGAGAACATTGGTCCCACTGTAAAGAGTGTTAAAGTAACTCTGAATCAGAGTTAAAGTGAATGAGATAATAGTGTGATTAATGAAGTGTTGATTGAGCATTAGTGATGAACACCTGATGATAATGAGCAGAATCACTGAAGGACAGAGAAACACAAGAACTACAACTGACTTCAGCCACAGCCTTACATGAAATCAACTGAACAGGCACTACAATAGTTCAGATGTTACATATCAGACAGATATCAATCTGTCCATTTAACTGGGGAATCATCAAATCTAACTTAAGTAAATTATGAATTACCTCGAGGATCGGTTTTAGGACCCTTGCTGTTCTCCATATACGTTATTACATTATTAGAAATCATTATACTCAGCTATATATCTCATCAAGACCAGATGATTCCCTCCAGCTATCAAAATTGGCAGAGTGCATGTGTAAGCGATCTAAAAGTATGTTATCATATACATTATGGAAAATAACAGCACTAATGTCAAGCAGCACTAGGAGTGAGATTTTACCTTTATCTGATGCTATAAGCAAATAATTTGTCATTTCAATAAACGCAGTTTCAGTGCTATGATGCGGTCTAAAGCCTGACACATTTTTTTTGTGTATGTCATTATTTTGTAAGAAAAAGCACAGTTGAGTTGACACTACTTTTTCTAGTATTTTAGACAGGTAGGGAAAATTTGAAATCGTTCTATAGCTTCCAAGTTCATTGGGGTCTAAGTTTGGTTTTTTAATAAGAGGCTTAATGACAGCCAGCTCAAAAGGTCCAGGGACATGGCCTGGATTACAGTTTTTTTCAATTGCTAAGAAGCGTTTGCCAATTCTTAAAATACTTTTTCTAAACTCTTAACACAGCAACACACCTACATCACACAATTAGCCAAATAGTTAATTTTCTGACCAAAACCACAGTTTGTTAAATAAATACAAACTCTACATTTCAAAACCCTTAAAAACTTTTTCAATATACACTTACTCTATCAAAACACTGCAAACCCGTTTCAAAATCGAATCTTTCGGTCAAAACTTTAGCACTCGTTTTCTATCCAACATGAACACATAGTCAATCATACCGCAATGACTGTCAAAATACTAACAGTTGGTGGCATTACAAAAACTGCATTACTTCATGTTTCAGTTCTTTCTGTATAGAACATACAGTGAGATTTTTTTTGTTTTCATTCATTCAGCTGTGTGCGTGTGTGTGTGTGTGCGTGTGTGTTTGTGTGTGTGTGTGAGTGTGAGAGAGAGAGAGAGAGAATTCATGGTGCATTAGATGTGTACAACATAATATCTAAATGTGAAGGAGTCATCAATACTTTATAGAATGTACAACTGGGAAAAAAACAGTAAGCGACAGAATTGCACAGTGAAGACTTTATTAGCAATATGAAATTGCTGTCAGTGATCAAAACGAAACAAGGACAAACATACATGGCCTTTGATTTACAGTAAAGTGTGCAAAAGTAGAACAAAAGACTGTCTTTTTTTTGTGTATGTCCATGTGATGGAAAGTCTTCAACACCTGGCTATGTCTCTGATTGAGATTGCAATCAGCTATTGCTTATTCTAATTATCAGTAAATTATCAGTATACCCTAAAAATGCTTATAAGCTGTATGAATATATTTTTAAAATATTTGTTTCAATACTTTGGAGCTGATATTGTTGCAGAAGTAGAGATTTTATACTGTATCTATGGCTTGGAACAATAGGTCTTCATTTCTGGCATGCTGCGTTTAAGCATTTGTAAAAAACACAATAAAGATCCATGATTTTGGTATTGGGTATGCTTATATGTAAAGAAAATGTAGGCATTCTAGAAACATGTTAATTGATTGGATTTTGTGTGAAAACAACATTAATTTTGTTAATGGTATGGCCACAACAGACCGATGTTGTGTTAATTGTGTTTAGAGTTTTAAAAATGTGACTATAGATTGGTCAAATGGATGTTAGCAATTGAAAAAAAATGTAAATAAGATTGATGAGGGAATCATAGGACCATGGTACAGTACCACTACTTACGTCCTCAAAATAGAAAGACGTAAACTGGAGGGCAAATGGAAACAAACCCAATTAGAGATCTTTAAAATTGTGTAGAAACTGTTATAAAAGGCACCTAAAGCAGCAAAGGATGAGCATCTCCAAAACCTCATAGAAACTAACAAAAACAATCCAAGGTTTTTATTTAGTAGAGTTGCTAAATTAACCAACAAACAGACTTCACCTGACCTGGTTATTTCCACACCTTGGTAGCAATGAATTCATTTTTTTTTTTCTGCACACACACACAAAAGCAGAACAGTGAGGTCATCTTCACACTTCTTCCAAACCAGAGATCGACAGGTTACCCATGATGCAGCAGACACAGATATTAATGAACACACTAACTCTGTCACGGATTACATCATTATCTCCACTGCAGCAGTGTAGTCCGACCTACTACGCTACCGAACCCAAATGACCAAAAAAAGACAGAGTGTTTGTTTTTCCAGTAACATGACAATTATTACAGTGAAATATGTCAGTTATTCATAATCAAGCAAAATGATTCACTTATGCTTTAATTATGAAGTTACAGCAATGGAAAATAATAATTAGGTGGATTTGTTTTAACACATTCACATGTGCGCTTATGCTGTTCAGGCAGAATTGTGAATCCCTTGTTACAAACAGATACGGATTATGACTTCAAAGGACCCCGGGGCCAGTTACCTCCAGGGGGCCAGTTACCTCCAAGGGCCCCCCTCCCACATTTTTTCTGTGCTTAAAATATGTGATGCATACATGTATTTAATGCATCACATAAATAAAAAATGATTTCTCACCATAAAATGCCCCTTTGACACTTAAAGTAAATCATTCAGAAAATGCAATTTAAATGTGCTGTAATTTTATTGAATACATTAACATAAAAACATATGTTGGCATGATTTGTTGAACCCATTTATTACACATAGATATACATTTATTTCCATTGTTAAGGGGTTCCCTGTACCAAACTGAATGACACAACCTTGAAGCCCAGGGCCTGTTCGGGCTCATGATAGTCAACCCTGCAAAAAAAAGCAAGTCCAATCGACGTCTTTTCTACGTCGTTGATGAGGTTGAAAAGATGTCCCCTGTGGAGCCAAAGTGAAAGTTTTTACAATGTTTGTTTGTGATGTCTTCTGAACGTGTGATATTGTTGTCCTGGGCCCAGTTTTTCAAAAGTAATCCAGTGGGATTTCAGATCACGGATTGGATCAAATCTTGGAAATGGGTTTTTCAAAAGAAAAAGAGGCATTCTGTACTAAAATCAGATCATGTAATCCAATCTTATATTTGATCTGGATCAAACCTGCCCTTTGGGTTTTTCAAAATGTTGAACTCGGTTTGGGATCTATTTGATAAAAAAAACAGGATTATCCCGAGCCCATCAGAAGGGTGGATTCAGTTGTGATTTTTCAAATAAAATCTGAAAAAGAGGCAACCTCACGCTAGAGTTTGACGGAGGGGCAGCGAGCCATAGACGTGGCAGAGGAAAAAGAGAAAGAGCTAAAGATAGGTCTCTGTCAGCAGCGGAGTCATGCTCACGCTGCTGAGGCGGCTTGTGGCGGTGTGGGCCAGCATGGCGCTGGGAAAGTTGGGTATGGGTCTTGACTGAGTGTAAAAGCAGTCGGGGTCTAGCAGCAGCGGTGTCTCAGGTGTGGCCCAGGCTTGCCTTTCTCGTGAGGGCAGGAAATTGATCGGGACGTGTTTGAGATCAAATGTGTTTTCATGTGGCCGGACCTTTTTACTGAAGATCTGGGAACTTTGTCCGCTTTTCTGGCCGGGGACTGCACAAGAGACCGTATGACTGACAGGTATGCAATGACGTTTCGTTTCGCACGGCAAATTGTTTATGAGTATAGAAATGTTGTTGCAATTACCGACTTCAGAAAGTTTCAAAAAGTTTAATGTTGTTAACCTTGCATACTTTTAAGAATCCAGCATTTTGTTAATTGTGAGGAATTCTCATTGTCACTGATATGAATACAACAGCGTTTTATACAGTTGGACAGCTTTGTGTTGTTTTCAGGTGGTCCGTTAAAGAACTCAACACAAATGCCACTCTGAAGCCTTGTTAAAGGGGAAGTTCACCCAAAAGTCAACATTGTTTAAATTTTTACTTACCCACATGACGTTTAACATGTTTAGAGAACTTCCTGATTTCCAGGCCTCCTCATAGACATCATGGTGTCAGTTTTTGTCAAGGTCCTGAAAAGTACTAAAGACATCATTAAATTGGTTCATCAGCTCATAGTGGTTCAGTTAAATTTTTTGAAGCGACGAGAATGTTTATGTGCTAAAAGCAAAACAAAATACTGACTTTAATGGATATATTCTCTGTCTTGTCAAATTTGTCAATGTTTTATTTTTCAAACATTAACATTTTAAACCACTTAAACTATAAATTATTTACAAAATTAAATTGATTATAAGAAATATGTAAAGTCTAGTTCTTTATTCATACCATAAGGATCTAAAGAGTTAACAATTATCTGAGTTAATGAAACAGCATTTAGAAAAAGTGTACACATAGTATATTTATTGTCAAACTATCAGTAGGATAGTTATGTATGCCTGTATATATGTAGCACCATGGTCCTGTGAGGCATGACATTTCGTTCCACTGTATGTCCCCACATGTAGCGGAATGACAATAAAGCTTGAACTCGACCATGAAGGACAATAATATCACAACCCATTTAAACTGCAATATTTAATCCCATTAGCTTTTAAATATAAAATACCTTTTCCAATGTTTTGCTATGAAGTAAATACTTGGATTACCATTGTTACTGCTACATTATAGGACATCACAGACTAACTGAATAAAAGATGCAGCTATAAATAGCTCTGTGTTGCTCATATGTACTAACTGGCTTTATAACTCTGTCTGTTCTCCACCAATAAGATGGTGTGTGGTGGGCGTTCTGGTGCAATATGGCTGGCGTCGCATCATCTAGCTGGACCCTGCACATTGGTGGTGGTTGAGCAGATTCCCCCCTTCCATATGAAGCGCTTTGAGTCCCCAGAAAAGCGTTATATAAATGTAACAAATAATTCATTATCCAAAGCTACAATTAGTATTATTTTAAATGATCTTAATATGTCTTTCTCATCTAAAAACCTCACTAAAACAATCATTAAACTAATTATATTACTATATAAAGATGGTCATGTGATCATTCAGACGTCTGAACAATTATTTCTGCTTCTCTTCATGTTCATGTGATGTAGTTCAGGTGATGAGTGAATGAGGAACAGATTGAGGTCTGGTGCTGGGGGCGTGGCTAACAGAGCATCTGAGTCCCTGACAGAGATCAATATCAGACTTTTTATTCAGCAATTATGCAAAATCAAAACATGTTTGAGCTGGAATTAGACATAAGTCAACACACAATTCAGCTACGTTACACAAATACCATAACACAAACACAAACCGTCAGACTGTCTGTTAGCATATTTAAGGTAATAGTTCCACAATTAAAATTGTAAAAAATACTTTTGTTCTCCTGAACACAATGAAGGAATTTTGAAGAATGTGTGTTATCAAACAAAGTACTACTATAGTCAATGGTGACCCACAACTTTTTACTTTTACACATTCTTCAGAATATCTTCTTTTGTGATCAACAGGAAAAGGAAAACAAAACAGGTTTAGAACAATTTGAAGGCGGGTAAATGGTGACAGATGTTGTTTCATTTTGGGGTGAACTATCAGTTTAATACAGGCGTGACAATAAGTATCTTTTAAAAGCATTAAACACACATATGTATAAAATCTGATCAAATAAAGCTCGCTGTAATTTACTCTGTTACTCATAAAGAGAGGATTTTATTCCTATACTGCTGACATCACTGTGTCTTCTGGATGAGCGTTCTGAGTCCTTCTTCTGTTTTCTGAGAAGATAAAAGTCAATAAAAGTGATGAATTTCTGCTGTTTGTTTTCTGGATTGTTTCAGGTGAATGTGAATGATGATGATGATGATGAAAACTCACGCGCTCTTCCTGCACAGATGATCTGAAGAAGAATGACAGTAGGAGCAGCAAACACTGACACCTCAACAATCACTAGAATCACTAGAAGACACAAGAACACCATTAAATCCATCAAACTCTCAAACACTACACATGAGAAACAAACACAAGATGAGTTCAGTGAGAGTTTCACTCATGTACTTATGTAACAGGACACATGGATCACAATCAACACTTCATACCTCTTATTATTATTGATGTTGTAGTTGATGCTGTAAAAAACATAGTTTAGTTAAGATGAGTCATAATGTGGAAACACACACACACACACATAAAGAAGATCATAAATGTTCAAAGACATCATACTGTAGAACATCACAATCATATTTCATGTTTATGTCATTTCTTCATCATCAGTACAGAGTTTAATGACTGAAGTCACTTTGAGTTCAGGACACTCCTGTCAGAGTGATGTCTTACCTGTAAATCTGACAGTATATGTGTCTGAGGTCTTGATGTCATTCTTGTGTTTGAGCACACATCTCATCTCTGTGTTGTCGTCTTCATTCACGAGTGTTGTAGTCAGAGAGATGAGACAGAGTTTATCTGATCTAATCTGATATCTGGAGTCTGTCTGTAGATCAACATCAGTCTGATTCATCCACACCAGCTGAAATCCATCATCACTGAACACATAACCACAGTAATATGTAAACAGCTGACAGGAGAGAGTGACAGGTGTGTTTGCTCTTATCTCAGTCTGTGATGATGATGATGATGAAGACACTGAAACACAAATCACACAACACACTCTCAGTACTCATCCCAGATAGCAAATTTTTGCTGCCCAAATCTGGCCCACACCTTACTCCCCATACTTTACTGATCTGGCCCACATATGGCGTGGAATGATGGCACTTGTGCGGTCCGCTCCAGATTTGGGCCACAGGCATGCCAAAGCTATGCCACATGTCAAACATCAGAACAAATAAAGCAGAACTGAACCAAATATAAACAACAGTTCATTTCAATTCTGGCCCAGATTTATCCCAAAACCATCACCTTTCTGTGCTCCAGTTTGATAGAATTTGTATTGGGTTTCATTATTATTATTGTGATGATTGAGTTATTAGTGATGAACATCTGCTTTTTAAAATAAATAAAAATATTTGCCCAGAGGAATACAACAACTACAACCTGAAATACAACCCAGCATACAAAAGTTTGTTATAAGAACGTTCCTTTTAAAATAGATTTGGGTCGCAAAAATTTGCTATCTGGGTTTCAGTGAAAACACAAGAGATAAAGAGAACTGTGATCTGAACTTAAACATGTGTTCATATAAATGAAGAGAAACACTGACCATGAAGAACATGTAGAAAAACATATGAATAATGTTCATGATGACTTCCATTCACATATTGTCTGCAGGTGTAAAGTCCACCATCATGTTGTGTTGTGTTATAGATGTTGAGAGAGCATTCAGATGTCAGACTCAGTCTCTCAGATCTCTCTGTGTTATTCTTCTTTATTCCTCCAGTAAACACTTCTACTGTAGATGATGTTGTATATTTACTGTAGATCCATGAAATTGAGGAGCATTGATGAAGAGCATCATTACAGGACAGAGACACACTTTCACCAGAACTGATGAACACATCTTGTGCTCCACTCACACCTGAAACAGCAGATGACATCACTCATATTAATATATTACAATATATTCAAACAGTTTAATATTTATCTCTCAATGACAGATAGTCCCTGTGACCCGATGTAGTTCGGATAAGCGGTAGAAAATGGAATGGAATGACATATAGAGTTTTCTTGTTTTAACATCACATAAATCAGAAGATTTGACAGTAAATCATGTGATCTAGTTCCTTTACCCCTTTTCACCAAGAAATGCTTGTAAATTATTGGTAAAGTCATTCAGGTAATGTCCTGTTCACACAAGCAATGTCATTCTGTTAATTTAACGGTAAGACAGCGTTCACACAGCTGTCTCAAAATATCAGTAATATGATGTCATCAAGCGGACGTTCAACCGGAGTTATGTATGAAAATATGTGACGGTGTGATTTTATATCTGAACACAATAAATATTATATATACACTGTGAGAGTTAACATGATCATTTTTCAACACTTGCGATTTTTCTCTGAACGAATGTGTTGTTGATGTTTGGGTCAAACACTTGCTCTTAACTCAACACTGCGCTGTGCTGCTCTTGTGTGGGGTGGACGGTGTACAGTCACTTTATGTATTTACGGTAATAAAGATCTGCTCATGTGAGACGGCATGTCAAAGACGAAGGGGGCAAACTAACATGAGATTAGAGAACTGCTCCGCCATCTTCTGTTTCTGTGACCGAAGCTGGATACCTTTTGTGTTTCATCTATTGAATCTGCATGAATGCTGATGACTGTGATGATGCTAAAGCAGCCTTATTAAACTTAAAGGAACAATTACAGCTTTTGCTTGTGTCAGTTCTTTTCTCTGGCAAATATGTTGGCTTGACAGAGCCAACATACTGTTCTGTGTTCTAAGCTTATTATTCTTATTCTTATTCTTATTCTTATTCTTATTCTTATTATTATTATTATTATTATTGTCGTCCCCAAAATTTCTGACTGGTACTCCTCCTAAAGCTTTCAAGCTACATCTACTAAACTTTCCACAAACTGATCCAAAAACCAGACTCTCAAAACAACCAAATTTCCCATAGACTTAACATTGGGACAAACTTAAACGGATCATAACTCAAAGTACGGATGTCGTAGAAACTTGCGAGTTACCATGTTTGAAGAGTCTGGCAGCCTCTATGAGAACATACATCACAATGGGGTGTTAGTTGCACCCCTGGGGTGAAGGAGCCCCCCAAAATCCCCCCTATATTTTTATTGGAAGGGCATTATAACAGTCCCGTGCTGAATATCTTCGCATTACAACCACTTAGAGACAAGGGGGTGGCCTCATTTTACTCAGGCAACAAACCAGTATCCTAGAAACTTAATTAAGCTTCGAAGCCACGCCCATAGCAACAAAACATGTTAACTTAGCAACCATATAACCAGACCTATAACACTACATCAGAAATTAGTAGAGACATGGGGGTTGGTTTGTTTCATTTGGGGCTTGACAAATCATCAGTTGACTTCTGCTAAGCCACGCACATAGCAACCAAACGGGTAAGCCTAGCAACCGTTTTGCAATACCTATATCTTTTTATCAAAACATCGTAGAGCCATAGGGGTTAGTTCATTTCACTCATGGCTTGGAGTATCATACTAGCAGCATGCTAATTTTGCTAGCGAAAAGGTTAATCAAGCTAACAACATACTAAGCCCGGTTTTTACACACTAGGGTCACATAATTTTTTCCATCATGTTAGAAGATGTTTAACAATAAAATCTTTCAAATTATTTCAAACTCTTCAGGACAGGCTTTGTCAAGCCAACATAAAGTTTGGTCTTGAATTTTACAATCTAGTTTTACTTCTTTCTCTACACATCCCGACCTTGCGGGGCAACAGGGAGATGGGAAACTTTAAAACTGACCTGAACTATATGAGGACAAATGCAGAGACGCAAGAAACTGCAAGCAGAAACAGAAATGTTCATGCATACAGATACACTGAAAGTGCACGAGTGACGTGGGCAGTTTGGCAAATACATGAGAAAGTGTTTCCCACTGTTTTAAACCACTTCAGTGCATAAATGTTAAAGTGTTATGACTGTGCCAAAGCAGTCAGTGTCATGCGTTGTATGTCCTCTTAACGGTAATCTTCATTCTTCATTCCCATATCCCCACTTACTGGAATTTGCCGGTAATGTTACTATTTCTATTGCTGAAAAATTGGAAGCACCGATTTAAAGTAAAGGTCCTGTTCACATAAAAAAAGGACTATTGACTTTTTGCATCACACTTTTGAATGTGAGAATAAGACACATGAACTCTATGATAAATGTGACATGAGATGAAACTGAACATGTTTGTCAGAATGTCAGTGAGAGTAATGAAATGAAATCGGATGAAATAAATGTGTTGTATAGTTTACCTGTGAATAGTGAAGAGAGAAGGATCAGTCCCAGCAGACATATATCACTCTTCTCAGTCATGTTGTGTTTCTCTTACGGAGTCTCTTCTTATCATCTACTTCCTTCATGACAACATTTGTAACTGTTCCTCTAATTTCTCATTTCCTCTTTTCTCATCGACTGAGTCATGACACTATTATAGACTAGAACACATTCTGTAGTTTAGTCTTTTTACTTATAAATGACTTCTGTTGTCTTAAAACAATTGGACACAGTGCTCAGTTATGACTTTTGTTGTCAGAGACTTTAACAGGACTAACATGATGAAGGTTTTCTCCAAATTCATTCAACACAAGACTTTCCTGCCCGAGCAGAGCAGACGCACAGCCTTCATTAAAGCTGATCACACCTCCGTTCTTCCTCTGTCTCCACACACAAAAAAGCAGAACATGAGGGAGGCCATCTTCACACTTCTTACAAACCAGAGATCAGCAGATTACCCATGATGCAGCAGACACAGACATTAATAAACACACTAACGTTGTCAAGGATTACATCATTATGTCCACTGCATTGGTAAAGACAGAGTGTTTGTTTTTCCATTAATATGACAATTAATACAGTTAAATATGTCATTTATTCATAATTATGCAAAATTCTTCAGTTATGCTTTAATTATGAAGTTATAACACTGGAAAATAATAAGTAGTAGTATTTTTTTAACACGTTCACATACACGAGATTAAGTAAAAACATGCAGGATTTAACTTTGCACAGATAAGGTTACAGATGAAGCCTAACTACCAACACTGACATCTCTGTGGGAATAATCGACAAAACATACTTGATATAAAATCGACTTTATTCTAAATGTAGAAATAAATAAACACAATAACGATGTTAAAAACAACTGCAGCTTGGAAAACAAGCGAGTATATTAAGAGTACGCTAATATAGATCTTTAGAAGTCGTTATACACAAACAGCGCTGTGAAAAAGAAGGCAATGTTATACGTGCGTACACACACACAAAAGCAGGACATGAGTGAGGTCATCTTAACACTTCTTCCAAACCAGAGATCTGCAGATTACCCATGATGCAGCAGACACACACATTAATAAACACACTAACTCTGTCACAGATTATATCATGTATGTTCACCGCTGAACCCAAATGACCAAATAAAACCAAGTGTTTGTTTTTCCAGTAACATGACAATTATTACAGTTAAATATGACATTTATTCATACAAAAAACCTTCACTTATGCTTAATTATGAAGTTATAACACTGGAAAATAATAAGTAGTTGGAATGATTTTTGACACATTCACATGTGCGCTTGTGCTGTTGTGGCAGAATTGTGTTTCCATTGTCACAAATAACCAGAGGTGGACAATCCTGGGGCCAAAGAGTAAAAGTTCTGCCATATTTTTGTTTCACCCATGAACTCAGCAGCTGATTTCACCAGCGGAGGAACCAGAACATTCCTTTCAAGTCACAAGCAAGTCTCAAGTCAAATCTCAAGTCCTCAAAGAGTTAATGTTAATGAGATAATTAAGTGAGTAATTTAATGATGATTGAGTGATGAACACCTGCTGTTAACAATCAACAACACTGAAGAAAAGAGAAACACAAGAACTACAACTGACTTCAGCCACAGCCTTGGATGACATCAGCTGAAAAAAAAAAACATTTTCACCATAATTGTGGTCAGTGTTTGCTTTAGTTGTGCTCTTGGGTCGTTCAGGAAGTGGATCTGTTTCTGTCTCTCCTCTACACCTATAGCTGGTATGTCTTGAGCGCACTGGTGTTCTCACAGACTCCCCACTTATGGTTATAAAGCACTTTAGGTGTACAGGAATACACAACCGAGCGCTATATAAATGGCTTATTTATTCAAAGATACTTGCTTCTTAAATAATTACAATATTTTTTTCATGGCAAACATTTGTTCAATGCTGAATCAAATCTTGAAGGAACAGAAAAGTTTGTATTTCTGGTTTAAATCTCTCTAGGTTTATGATCTGCATTTGGATATAAAAACCTCCTAAATCAATGGCACGATAAAGCTTCAATATAGCGATCAGTCTTTTAGACATGAACATTTATCATATGAACCTCAACAGTGGTGACAATTATAAGTCATACTGCATTGCATGATGGGAGTTTTTCATGCATTGCAGCTTGAAGCATTCTGTTGAGCATCATCATTGTTGAGCTTCATATGCTGGTTCTTGATGTCTGTCTAGAAGTTTTAATTTAGCATGTGCTTTGTTGCTAGTGAATTTTCTCAATGATACTTTTAGATAAACAGTTTGTTTAAACACCGAGTGTACCGGGTTCATTATGCTAAACATAAACATGATTATGATCTAAAAGAAATATCTCGCCTGTAAACATTTCAGTGTTAGATCAACTTATCATATAAAATAAGTGAAGAATTACACACTTCACAGAACTGATCTCTCTGCTTTATAACAGTACATGAACTGATACAGTGAAAAATCTAACTATAGGGTCAAGAGTCCAACAAAAGCAAACACTGATCTCCATGATGGTGACATCATTTAACCAATAAAACGTCAACATCTCAATTACAGCATGTGTTCATCACTAATGCTCAATCATCATTTAATTAATCACTTAATGATCTCATTAACTTTAACTCTTTGAGGACTTGAGACTTGCTTGTGACTTGAAAGGAATGTTTTGGTTCCTCCGCTGGTGAAATCAGCTGCTGTGTTCATGGGTGAAACAAAAATATGGCAGGACTTTTACTCTTTGGCCCCAGGATTGTCCACCTCTGCAAATAACATTAACACATAACTGTTTAGGGGGGCACGGTGGCTTAGTGGTTAGCACATTCGCCTCACACCTCCAGGGTTGGGGGTTCGATTCCCGCTTCCGACTTGTGTGTGTGTGGAGTTTGCATGTTCTTCCCGTGCCTCGGGGGTTTCCTCCGGGTACTCCGGTTTCCTCCCCTGGTCCAAAGACATGCATGGTAGGTTGATTGGCATCTCTGGAAAAATTGTCCGTAGGGTGTCATCCAATCAATTCACAGTGGAAAACATGAGCCACACCCACTATTCATCTTGTAAATACATCAGAATACTGAAGACGATCATCACTTCTGCTTCACAGGGACTGCAGCATAACAGCCATGACTTGATGCTTTATTGGTGTATTCAAAGTCACCGTTTTTGTGATCAGGGTTTGCTTTAGTTGGCCTCTTTCAGCCGTCATAAATAAGTTTACAGTTATCTTTGGGCTGCTATGACATGTTTTATATAAAACATAATCTTGTAGCAAATCACATCAAATAAATATGTCTTCAGATCTTTTCAAAAGCTTTTTCTGTGATGTTGATTAATTACTTATTGTATTTTTTTGTTACAAACGCCTCAATGAATCTACTTTTAAAATTCACATTTCATGCAACAATCAATATAAAAAGTATTTGAACCGTTAAAGTTTGCAGTTTTTCTTTGACTCAGACATGAAGAATCAGTGTATGAATCTCAACAGTGGTGACTAACAAATTAAAAGCTTACAGCCGCAATGCATGCTGGGAGTCATTGATGAGTGTTGTGCTTTGATGATACCCAGAATGCATTGCGTTTATCTTTAGAGGTTTTTTCTGTTGTCACCATTGTTGAGACAAACTGTTATATTCTAGATATCTGCTAGAACATTTATCATGTGTTAGATGTGCTGTTAAAGACATTCAGTATTTTAATTAATTTCATTCAATATCATAAATGAGGACAACAAGTAACTTTAAAGCACTACCTAAACTCTTGAACATGTACTTAACCACCAACACAAATAATTTAATGCGTTAGCTTTACCTGAGCTTTCCACCAACCTGAGTCAGTGTGTTTCAACTCATAGATGTCAATACTGAGGAAAGACTTCTTAACATGGAAAGCAAAGGGTCAAGACCGCTGTAGAACTTTTCACCAGATGTACCTGTTGTTTGTATGTGTATATATATATTATGTTCTGGGGTATTTGAGGAAATAAGTGTGTATATTTACCGCTGTATTTCATATGCAGGCCATATTCATATTTATGTCATATTTCACACAATTATTAGGTTACCGGTTTGTTTTATTACTGGGTGTCTGTGCGTTTAAATAGTCACAGTGCGCCGGCATCTCGCCGGTTGGTTTCATTTTCATTTAATTGATGGTCAGGACTGGTACGCCTTGCCGGTGAGTGTCTATAAACTGGCATTACTAGTTATTCAGATCAATAGTTAATATCATTTGATTGTGTAATTATTAGTTAATTCTGGTGTTCGTGTTTGTGTCTTCATTGCAGGTTTACAACCTAACTAACGTGCACTAACGTCACTATATCTAGCGGATAGGCTAGCGTAGCATTCACGCTGCCTAGCTTGTGAATGATTGTCGTGTATGTGTGTGCACAATAAAGGCTCATAGAGTGACTTGAGTTGTATCCGCCGTGCTTGTCCTGAAGCCCTTCCAGTGGGGAGTTTGTTGAGCTATAGCAGGTGGCTCAATAAAAAACTGGACAACCACAACTAAAGCAAACACTCTTAACCATAATGGTGACTCAACAAAAACATCAACATGTAAACTTGTGTTCATTTTCAATTAGAACTTTTGTAGACGTGCAACAGAAATAAAGTGACAGTGGTGTCTGTAAGTGAAGGTGATAAAAGTGTTTGTGAGTTGAAAAAAAACTCCTTGTGAAAACTTTGGAATTTCACTGTTCATTTCCCAGAGAATTTGACAGTGTTATCCGTATTTTATGGACGTTTTTTGAAAACAGTTTTCTCTGTGAAAACTACAGAATTTCACTTTTAATTTCACAGCATTTTTTTACAGGGTTTTTCCGTAAAAACAATGGAATTTTTGCTGTTAATTTTACAGACAATTTTACAGTTTTTTTCTGTATTTGTTAGGGACACTTTCTGATAACAGGTTTTTTTGTGTGAAAACAACAGAATTTTACTGTTAATTTCACAGGCAATTTTTTTACAGTGTGGATGGTTGCGACAAGCAGGACTCATTTACAGCATCATCATAGAATTTAACAGTAATATTTAACGATGGCTTTTAGGATTCAGCAGTTATGTGAAAACTTGAATATATATTTAAAATATATTTATTTTGTTGAATCTAACTAATTTTTTTAATGAATTCATTTGAAATGTAATGACTTGTGACTGTTGGTTTGGCTGAGTGTAAAAGCAGTCGGGGTCTATCAGCGGCGGAGTCTGAGGTGCGGTCCAGACTTGCCAAGGGTCTGCTCCAGAGGTCTTTTCTCATGATGGCTATTTTTTTAAGGGGGTCATATACGAGATGCAGTTGTGTTGGGGTTGTGCAGACAAGAGACGAAGGAGATCTTGCGCTTAAAGCATTGGTCACATATAGGCCACTGATACATTTCGCTGTTTACATTCATTTGGATGTAGCGACTGTGTTTTATACTTAATTTATACTTTCTATTCTCCAGTAATCTTACAGTCGGCTGACTGCCGCTCACTAAACACTACAGATGCTGAGAAAAGTGCACACGTGCTGGCAAGAGATATTTCACGCTCAAACCAAGATAGCAAATTTTTGCTGCCCAAATCTGGCCCACACCTTACTCCCCATACTTTACTCATCTGGCCCACATATGGCGTGGAATGATGGCACTTGTGCGGTCCGCTCCTGTTTGCCAGATTTGGGCCACAGGGATGCCAAAGCTATGCCACATGTCAAACATCAAAACAAATAAAGCAGAACTGACCCAAATATAAACAACAGTTCATTTCAATTCTGGCCCAGATTTATCCCAAAACCAACACCTTTCTGTGGTCCAGTTTGACAGAATTTGTATTGAGTTTCATTATTATTATAGTGATGATTGAGTTATTAGTGATGAACATCTGCTCTTAACAAACAGCATCACTGCAGAAAATATGAACAAAAACTACAAAAAAAAGTATTTACCCAGAGAAACATAACAACTACAACCTGAAAAACAGCCTGAAATTACAACCCAGCTAACAAAAATTTGTTATAAGAACGTTCCATAGAGGTTTTTCACATGTTTGAATAAGTAAATAAAATGTTTTAAGCGTTTTAAGAATGTTACCATCATGGTGATCAGTGTTTCCTTGGGTTGGGCTCTTGACCCCTGAGCAAAGGTATGTTTGAACTGCTGAAACTGTGTCCTTATAAAGTTCACTTGTCATGTCAGAACAAATATGAACCTAACCTAATGGTATTGGTGAAACCTCTGTGATGTTATAAATTGATTCAGTACTCATTTAGGTTGAATGCATGCTAAACATCCTGAAAGGACATTGTAAAATCAGGAAATTTGAATGTTTTTAGATATCTAGAAAGATCTGTGAAAAATGGATGTATTTTTATCAAACAACATTTTAGAATCACACAGATATCAAGAATCAATGTATGAATCTCAGCAATGGTGAGAAACAACCAACTAACTCAGATAAGTGGATCAACCGCAATGCATACTGGGAATTATTAATTAGTTTTGTGCTATGATGTTACCCAGCATGCATCACAGCATGAAGTTTTCTTTTGTTTATTCTTACCATTGTTGAGATTCATAAACTGATTCTTCATGTCTGTGTGTCTAAATTCTGAGTAATTTTTATTTTCAAAAAAGCTTTGAAGACTGAAAAATGTAATCAAACTCCCAGATGTTTTAATGTAATTTCAAGATCAGCAGGACAGTAATTTATTCAAATGTAAACATGGTAGATATCTCACTGACCACCAACCAACACCATTGATCAGAGCATCATTTCAATTTCTTTGCCAAATGTACTTAATAAGTACATCTATGTTCAAGAGTAAATGTCAAGGGTCACGAGCCCAACTCAAGGAAACACTGATCACCATGATGGTGACTTTTGTCAGCTGGAAATGATCTTAAAACATAAAAAACTGACATTTTGAATATTTTAAAAGGAACGATCTTATAACAAACTTTTGTTAGCTGGGTTGTATTTCAGGTTGTAGTTGTTGTATTCCTCTGGGCAAATATTTTTATTTATTTTAAAAACCAGATGTTCATCACTAATAACTCAATCATCACTATAATAATAATGAAACTCAATACAAATTCTGTCAAACAGGAGCACAGAGAGGTGTTGGTTTTGGGATAAATCTGGGCCAGAATTGAAATGAACTGTTGTTTATATTTGGTTCAGTTCCGCTTTATTTGTTCTGATGTTTGACATGTGGCATACACTAAAAAATTCCTGTGAAATTAACGGTAAAATCCTGTTGTTTTCACACAAAAAACCTGTTATCAGAAAGTGTCCGTAAAAAATACAGAAAAACACTGTAAAATTGTCTGTAAAATTAACAGCAAAAATTCCATTGTTCTTACGGTAAAACCCTGTAAGACAATCCTGTGAAATCAACAGTGAAATTCTGTAGTTTTCACAGAGAAAACTGTTGTCAAAAAACATCCATTAAATACGGTAACACTGTCAAATTCTCTTGGAAATTAACAGTGAAATTCCAAAGTTTTCACAAGGATTTTTTTTTCAACTCACAAACACTTTTATCACCTTCACTAACAGACACCACTGTCACTTTATTTCTGTTGCACGTCTACAAAAGTTCAAATTGAAAATGAACACAAGTTTACATGTTGATGGTTTTGTTGAGTCACCATTATGGTGAAGAGTGTTTGCTTTAGTTGTGGTCTTGACCCTTTGCTTTCCATGTTAAGAAGTCTTTCCTCAGTATTGACATCTATGAGTTGAAACACACTGACTCAGGTTGGTGGAAAGCTCAGGTAAAGCTAACGCATTAAATTATTTGTGTTGGTGGTTAAGTACATGTTCAAGAGTTCAGGTAGTGCTTTAAAGTTAGTTATTGTCCTCATTCATGATATTGAATGAAATTAATTAATATACTGAATGTCTTAAACAGCACATCTAACACATGATAAATGTTCTAGCAGATATCTAGAATATAACAGTTTGTCTCAACAATGGTGACAACAAAAAAAACCTCTAAAGATAAACGCAATGCATTCTGGGTATCATCAAAGCACAAAACTCATCAATGACTCCCAGCATGCATTGCGGCTGTAAGCTTTTCATTTGTTAGTCACCACTGTTGAGATTCATACACTGATTCTTCATGTCTGAGTCGAAGGCAAAATGCAAGCTTTTAAACAGTTCAAAAACTTTTTATATTGATTGTTGCATGAAATGCGAATTTTATAAGTAGATTCATTGAGGTGTTTGTAACAAAAAATACAATAAGTAATTAAACAACATCCCGGATAAAGATTTAGTAAATACCTAATCACACTTTCCTTTGATGTGATTTGCTACAAGACTATGTTTTATATAAAACAACGTCATAGCAGCACAAAGATAACTGTAAACTTATTTATGACGGCTGAAAGAGAACAACTAAAGCAAACCCTGATCACAAAAACGGTAACTTTGAATAAACCAATAAAGCATCAAGTCATGGCTGTTATGCTGCAGTCCCTGTGAAGCAGAAGTGATGATCGTCTTCAGTATTCTGACGTATTTACAAGATGAATAGTGGGTGTGGCTCATGTTTTCTACTGTGAATTGATTGGATGAATAAAAACAGGATGTTCCCGTAATTTTACGGTAGTTTGCTGGCAACCACAGCTGCCGGTATTTTTCCGTAAAAACTACGGAATTTGTATTTTCTCTTTTCTTTTCTGATATTAAATGTTTTGTGGGTCACCACTATGCTGAAGAGTGGAGTCTGTGTTTAACTCACGGTCAGGCAAAGATATTCTGATGTCATGCTGCATGTTACTTTGTATAAAAGTGACTTTAATAATGAATTACAAAGAAATAAATTAAGTAAATGTAATGTTATCACTTATATGCATTTGGACCAAGTTTTCATTTTCTATAAAGAAATGTTGTTAATATAAAAGACTCAAATGTATTAAGTTCATACACAGTTTTAAGTTTGTGCCCTGAAGTTTTAAACTGCAAAGCTGTTTACATTCTTTTCCCTTATTTTTTACGGAATTTTACTGGCAACCACAGCTGCCGGTATTTTTCCGTAGAAATTACGGAACATTTTTTACAGTGTAGCTTTGGCATGCCTGTGGCCCAAATCTGGCAAACAGGAGCGGACCGCACAAGTGCCATCATTCCACGCCGTATGTGGGCCAGATGAGCAGAGTATGGGGAGTAAAGTGTGGGCCAGATGTGGGCCGCAAAAATTTGCTAACTGGGAATGCAGCACTGGTGAAGTGAAGTCAGAAGATCGAGCTAAATATATTTTTTAAATATATATAGTTTGTACTCACCCGGCTTCTGCTCCTGCAGTTAATGTGTGAACTAATGTTTACACTTAAAGAGAAAAGTAATAACATTACATGCCGTTTGACAAATTGGGGCCAGCATTATGTGTACTGTTGTATATCAGCGGTTCTCAATCCTGGTCCTCGCGACCCACCGCTCTGCATATTTTTTGTATCTCTCTTGTTTAACACACCTGATTTAAATCTCTAGCTCATTAGAAGAGAGCTTAATGAATGAACCGCGTTCCGATTGACGTGTTCCCTGAACTGTGTTCATTGCTCTCTACTCCCTGCACACATGAAATCGCCTGACGTTAATTTAAGAACACGAAGAACAAAACTTACTACGGAAGATTGAAGGGTAATTTAACCGTAATTTTGAGATTTGCGCAACATTATCCACATTTCGAACGGGATTTATGGCAGAATATCTAGTGATGTTTACTTCGCAGGGCTCTTATGGGCGTATTAAACAAACCTCCGAAGCGCTAGGATAAGCATACAAAATATGAAGAGCAGGGGGTCGCGAGGACCAGGATTGAGAACCGCTGTTGTATATGATGCACATGTTAAAAAAGGGACTGAGAAAGAATGTGTATATGTCCTTTCACCATGAACCGATAAAGTATGACACGCATGATTTGATTGTTCAAGGTCTCCAGAGAAAACAGGAGATGAAGGAGGAGAGGAAGAACAAGCGTAGAACCAACCCTTCTGAAATCAATGAGTGATATGATCTACAAAGCTACACAAATGATAAGGTTGATTCGTCACCAAGAACATATCAATAAAAACTTACTGAAGCTTACAAGGGAAATATTAATAGATAATAACCTTTGCTCTAGATTAGAAGTGACCACAGCCGAGGTTGATTCATTGGCTTCGCCTGAAGAAATTTTGCTTATGCTTCTGCAACATTTAGATAGATGCAGACTGTTATCTTGACACCTCCGCTCAGAGGAATGAGGGTGTAAAGGTCAGCGATGAATTCCTTGGAACATAGTGTGTGTGAAGCCATTTATATGTTCATTTATGGGGGAAACAGATGTCAACTGCGATAAACCAGAGATCTTATCTCCATTGTGGTTAAAAGGTGTCGCTGCTTCATGAGATCTGTTTATGCTCAGGTAGGAGATGTGTGTCACAGTGTGTAGTGTCCATATAAGGGATGTATATCCTGGCACTCGACCCCTTTGTATGACGGGGACGGTATAAAAGTAGAACTCACATGTTGTACGAGGCTGAACCTTGTGATGAAGACTTATCGCTGTTATGTTTATATGATTACTTTTGATGATTTATTAATAAACCGAAGCCATATATTATTGTGAGGAGATCTTCCTCTTTTAAAGGGTCTCTGAGTGAAGTGATTAAAAATATACATTACGTAATTGGTCATTTTTGGTAATTTCATGACTTACCAGCAGACTGGCATGTCCCAGGCACATCATTTCATTACCATTAAATGACCAATTCATGACGTCGCCTGCACGAACATCTGATGATACAAGATAACCAAGGATGGGACAGTTACCTACTATATTCCTACTATATTGATAATAACATGACCTACAGGTAACGTAAGTGGCACGTAATGTTATTACCAATACATTTTTGATTAACATGAATGATGTACATGCCATTTAGTATTTAAATATGCGTGTTTAAAAAGTTTACACTCAGGACATTGTAAATCTGTTGATTAAATAAGCAAATAAATATTTAATACGCTTCATGCAGGCAGGTCTCTGTTGTGGGAATGTAACAGTGCTCTCCTCCTGCGCGCTCAAGTTCAGAAAAGCTTGTGCCCAGCAGAGCTGCGTCTAAAGGGGCATTCCCGACAGACATGAATGAAATGTTAAGTGCCAGTGATTTACATGTTAAGTCAATGCAAAGACACGATAGACTTCCTGCAGAGCTAATTGAGCATTTCAGGGGTTAGAGTTGAAAAATCTGAACTTTGGCAAATATTTGCGCCGCGCTAACCAGCCGCGCTAACTAGCTTGCTCTAGTAGAAACGTGATTACAATGTAGTGAGCAGAGGCAGAAATCCAAAATGGCAATGGAGGACTCACCAAGATGGGTGATCAATCAGTATCTAAGAGCAGCATCTATGAAATATGTGTTATATTTTAAGCATTTGAAATGACACGTGTTATGCAGTGCACAGTAAGGAAACATGAATGTAAACTGTATATGCAGATGTGTTTCAAATGTGTTGATCATAATTCATGTGTAAGACTTCAGTAAAATTGCACTAACTACGACACAAAGTGACAATATGCATTAGGTTCATATGTTTATCATGCAGACTTGAAGTCATATTATAACTGAACTGAACTGTCACATACTGTAATACAACTGAACAAAAAAGCTTTTTTCCATTTATGTATTTTTTTGTCTCTGTTGTGAAGACAGGAAACAAATATAAAAACACACTACCCATGATACTACATGTTAACAATGAGTCACTTTTTAAACACTTGTTATCGTGATTTATACTGTAACATCGTCTGACAAAGTCACCGTACATCGACATTAATGTGTGGTTGTTATTTTCTCCTGTAGTGCACTGCCTCCTCCAACAAACTTTGTTCATGTTAGTGTAGCCAAACAAACAGTCAGTAACAGTGACAGATGCTTCAATTCTGTGTTGTACTCGTTGATGAATCGCCTTAGTTTCAGTAAACTGAATGTTTAGCTTATCCGCCGCACACATACTGAACACAATAGATGCTGAGAAAGCGACCTTCTCAAAGTTTATTTGATTTGGGGAGGGAGGTAACTCTCGGATGGAGGGGGACGTGTCCCCCCGGGGTTTACGCCCGTGCTTTTGTATACATGTATGACAGATAAAGTGGTGTCTGTAATAAGTGAAGATGTTAATGGTGTTTTATTTCATTCTCTGGTGAGATCTTGACAGATTTCATGTGTTCATCTGTTATTTACACTTGATGTTCATCTAAAGTTGTGTGACTGTGAGTCAGTTGTAGTTGTTGTGTTTTGTTTCTCGTTTCTTCAGTGATTCTGCTTGTTATCAGTAAATGTTCATCAAGGATCTTCACTTCATTATTCACTCTCATTAATCTTTGCTGTGTAACGTTACTCAAAAGCAAGATGACTGTTTCACATGAATTTACTGTAATGTTACTGTTAACAATAAATACAATATTTGGGTGAAGAACAATCGAATGTTGAACAAGTGGCAACCACATGTGAGATACATACTCGTATCTACATTATAATGTGTATTTGTAAATATCTATGTTTTATTAATGTGTGTTCTGACCCTGTTTAAATTATTACTGTAGGACACTGTAGTTTTAAAACAGTGCAATACCGGCCTCTGCCATAAGGGGTCGCCTATGTGTTGTCATGGTGACTTGCATGTGTTTACCTCATACGCTGTCAGCCGCATATGAATAAAGACACAAAGTGTTTCTTGTGTTTATTTCTCATGAAATTTCAGGTTTTATTATAATAGTAAATATGTTTTCAAACATTTATGTAATACCGAGTAAGTTAATGTTTCAAATATTGAAATATGTTATCAAAACTTAACTTTCTTACTGTGGAGAAATATTGATATTTGTATTGTGTTGATTGTGAATCTTAAATGTTGACTGTTAATAGAAACATCTGTAAGTTATCTTGTGTATTTTAGTAAAATCTCTTCAGATAAAAGGGCTCAAACTTGTATATATTGTGTTGACGTTAATAAGAAAAGTGTTTATTTGATACAATGGATATTTTAGTCACATGAGTTGTATTTCAGGTCATATTGATGTTAAATTGATGAATATGTTAAAAGTTTATTTTTAATACAGAAAACAGATTGTCTGACTGAATAATCCTTTTAATGTGTTGCTGCACAAGTAAGAGATTTATGGACAATGTGATGTAGTGTTTTAAATACAAACCTTATTTTTCATATAAACATGTAGATTATATACGTACTGAGAATCACTATTCTTGTTATTTTAAGAATATGTGAATGTTAAGAATGAAACAGATGAACTGAAGAGAACTGATCATATGACTGAACTGTTTAAATATGTTAATAAACAGACGCTGTCAGACGCATCTGAAGAAAGACACAAAGTGTTTCTTGTATTTATTTCTCCTGAAATTTCCGGTTTTTAATCTGCCTACGAGTTCCACAGACGGGACCCGTAACACAAACTCATTGTGTTAACAGAGCCGCTCCAGACATGGGCAGGTGTGAGATGAGACCACCTAAACGTATGTGTTGCCCACCCAATGAGAATTAAAATAATAACACCAAATATTCTGTATTTTTCTATTGACTGGAACCAACGTCACTGTTCACTCACACAGCGGCTTTAGTTTGTAACAGAGAAGCTACATGATATGGAGAAAGAAAAATACTGTGCAAAGGATGTTTAGACGCACTGTACACTTGCTTTGAGTTTATTATAAACAACATTTAAACATAATTGTACAGTAAAGTCTGATTCATTTATTATATCTGGAGTTTTTGCAGTTTTATTTTGTGCTAATAACAAACAGCTATTATTTTGTTGCAATAGGCGACATTTTAACCTGTTGAGCGAGATGATTGATGATTAATGATGAACACCTGCTGTTAACAAACACAATCACTGAAGAAAGCATGATAAAGAACATTAGATGTTAAGATTACCATTGTAGTGAACAGTGATCCTTTAGTTAATCTCTTACTCTTGGACTATTGATATATGTTGATGTTAATTATTTCAGTGTTGCTGTAATAAAGACACAAATAAATCACAATATTACACCTGGAGATGGACTTTCATTACTGGAAAACAAGGATCAAGAGGCCAACTAAAGGAAACACTAAACACTTTCAGAGTGAACTCTTATTGTTGATGTTTCTTCAGTGATTGTGTTTGTTATCAGCAGGTGTTCATCATTAATGATTAATCATCACTTGTAATGTGAACTCAATTGATTATTTAACTGCATGAATAAATAAACATTTCACACCAGAAAGACTCTGCTTCAGTGTAAGTTTAACACCAATAGGTATGAACTCATTTTTACACCAGAGACTTTACTGTGCAGTGATCGTCCAGTGATGGGGATTGTTCTGAGCCCACTTTACAGGCTTCTGTTTATGTCCAGTTTACATAACCACTTTATTAATGAGTAAAACATCAGTAAAATCAAACACACACAATTACTATATAAAGGACTATAATCAACAATAATTATTTATGTTTTAATCTTTTAGTCTTCAGTAATGAATGCGTGTTTTCTGTTTTTTTAACATCCTAAATCATTTAAATAATGCACGTATTGCAGTCATATATTTCAGTGTTTGTTGAATTCTAACAAAAGCAAACCTTAAGAAAGTCTGAGATCATGATAATAGTTAATAATTGAATAAAAAATATCCGGGTTATTTCATAACACATTATTTTCATACTTTTTCTAAAATTTACAAACATTAGTTTTGTGTTGCTTAAACTAAATATGAAGTAGTTTTATCTCCAGTTCATTTTCTCCAGTTCAAAAATAAAACATCTTTATAAGGAATTTAGGAGAAAAGTTGTCAGAATTTTACAGAAATAAACAAAGATTATCATTTACCAAAACACATTCTTATCAGAATTTTTATTCAAAATAAAGCGTTTGGGGAAATGTTTAAAATTCACAAACACCTCATAAGAAGGAATTTCCTGTGAAAATTCGATCATCTTAAAGCTTCTGTTAACGTCAAAATTGTAAGAAAACCTTAATATTACATTATTTAAATAATACGTTGTGGATTAAATTACAAATGAAATGATTTGAATTAACCATTAAGACCACCGTGAACATGCAGAAGACCACAAACTGTTTTCAAGCTTTAGGTGTTTATTTGGGATATATTTGTCGCCTCACATGATGATTGTGTTACGAATATTATCTTTTTATCTAATATGGGACTCCATTAAAAACATTCACTAATATAATTCTGTTATTCTGTTATTCAATTATTTAGTTATTAAGTTTGCAGATGTTTTTTCCAAATTATGAAGTAAATCAAAGACCCTTTTAGTGTCAACGTCACACTTACATCGTAAAACCAAAGGGAAACTGGAGGCGGCCAATACAAACCAGCACAGAGGCGACTACACAAAATATACAAATATCTTATTGTGTTGTTGAGAGACAGAAGTGATTGATGAGACAGAAAAACATCATTCAACAACATGTTTAACATGTTTTATTATTTATTTATGTGTTTGCACAGTTCACTTCAACACAAATATTTTCATAGATCATTTTGTCTATTCAGTGTTTATAAAGAAGCTTTAATTTAAATTCATGTTATCAAACAACCAAATGATTCAAAACAGTTTTTAAAATGTTGAATTACCCTTCACACATGGTTACTACTATATGTTGTGAATACTACTACTGTATGTTGTAAAAGTTTTGATCTAAAAGCATTACATGTTCAGCTGCTACAGTCTACACACCTCACCAAACACAAACACACAAGATAAAACACACAGAATATAAACATTTAACTCACATTGTCACATGTCATTGTCTTAATCTGTAATCATTAGATTGTAGTTTAATAGATTGTCACGCTACTATCACTATAATATCATTAATAACACACATCTTCAAAGCTGAATTATAAGATCAATCAAGAATAACTAAATATATTTGACTGGATAACAAAATAATGAGACTAACTGAAGTTATTATAAACATTTACATGTAATTGCAAATCCTATAAAACATGTATTTCAAAGTTTCTCTCAAGTGATGAAAATGACGTCTTTAAACACAACGACTGTGTTGTGATCGGTCAGAAGTCTGAACACACTTTCTGTTTCTCTTCATCTTCATGTTTTGGTGTGAAAACATTTCCATCAGGCTGCACTCTCCAGGTCACTGTTGTGTCATTGTGTACGCCCAAATCTGTCAGTTTCTGCTGAATCTACACAACACAAACAATCATGACACACACTCTTAAGCCCATTGCATATTAAGTCAGAAATTTGCCCATGTTAATAAATATGACCTCACATTGTGTCAATCACATTTACACACTGGCTCCGATATTTTCGTCTTTCATAAAAATTTTTGGCCATAAATGTGAGATGAGATCTGTTTGATTACAGATATTCTTCTAAATATCCTCTTTTGTGTTTAGCAGAATCAATACATTTAAACAGGTTTGGAACAATCTGAGGGTCAGTAAATGATGACACAATTAAATTTTGGAGGTGAAATATTCACTGGAGTCATGAATAGACTGTTTTATCTTCCGTTTGTGCTTGAACTGCAGTTAACTTCCGGTCTGTGTTTATTTATCGGTCTGGCTATCGTCTAATAATATAACTATTTAATTTAATTTATGTTAATATTAATTTATTTTATTATTTTATTGAATGACAATTGTATTAAATAAACAATTTGTTCAATGGCTCCTGGAGTTTTGTGACAACATAGATTGTATATTATTTGTTGACCATGAGTTTGATTGTAGAGTCTTTTCTGTGTCACTCATTTCTAATATGAAAATTCACACTGTGCATGAAACCAGGATGGAAACCAGACTACATTATAACACAGAAAGCTTTGACGCTTTAATAATGGGTCATGAATGAACAGTAAACCCACTTCTCCAGACACCACTACACCACTGATGGTGTTATTTAACTGTATATGTCATGGATTTAAATTTAAAGCTTAAACATATTTTCCTTCTTGTTTGTAGTTTTCAATTGAAAAGAACCAGTAAAGTCAGTGAAGTCACAAGACTGCTTTCTGGAGTTCTCTTTGTTTGTATCTGTAAACTCTTTTCTTAAGTAACACACTGATGACAACACAATAATCACAGTGACACAGTAATGCTGCGGTCACACTAGATCTGTGTCTCATTCCTTCAGACGGTGTGAAAATGTGTCAGTAATTCCTCCATCTTTTACATTTCAGGACAGAGAGGTCACGCTGTGACATTTTGATCTTCTATTGGTCTCACGCACTCACGTGACATGAATTCACAGGTCAGAGTTCACCAAACATGAACTTAGAAGATATTTAGCATTTCGCTGTGTTTCAAACAAATTTGCATGCGTACGTATGGAAGTCAATCGAAAGATGTGTCAAGTGTGATTGTGTCTTAATCCAGTAACAAACATGTTTGAGTGAGTCTGAAAAACTCTACTATCTGTGTGTAGTGGTAAAAACAAGTTTCCTATTCTTGTCTTTTGTTTCTTGTCCACTGTGGGAGATGCTGATGATATTATTTTGACGCGTACCATAAATAGATCCAGAGAGGCGTGTTGAGGTTGCAAACAAATAACTGAAGTTTATTAAATCAAAAATAAAGATGCATTCTAACAAAATGAAACAAACAACTTTTTAGGCCGCTTGCAGGTTTGTTGCACCATGCCACCCTAGCTCCATGTGCACGGTCAAAAGACTGTGTGCTCTTGCACCAGCGCCCCCTTCCTGTCAGGGGTGGCCTATCCTTTATACAACTTTTCCCCTCTCACCTATAGAGGGCACACACTCAGAGAAATAAACAATTTACAATATAATTAATAGATATTTAAATTAACATATTTATACAAATTAAATAAGATGGTAAGAATGGCTCCTACACCCGGCCCCTAATTGATCGTTTAAGCATCAATTACAATACATTAAATGTAAATTGAGCCAAAATGAGCTTATTATAGAAAAAAAAAAAAAATGAATACTCATCTTTAAATATTATTTAGTAGGCACTCCTATGGTTCAGATCTAAATTTCTGCATCTTCCAATAGCAGGCAAAGTTTGGTAACAGGTCTTTCCAAGAAACCAGTCTTAGTCTTAAGTTGAACAGTTCTTATGAGTCCTTTGGAATCAGGAAAAACTTCTGTTATTTTCCCAATAGGCCACGATCCACGAGGTGCTGAACTATCCACGAGCAGCACAATATCTCCTTTCTGCAGTCCTCTTTTTGCAGTAAACCATCTCTGTCGTTCCTGTAGTAATGGTAAGTATTCTTGGGACCACCTCTTCCAAAACAGGTCTGCTAAATATTGTACTTGCCTCCACCGACGTCTGTTGTATACGTCTGAGCTTTGAAACAATCCAGGTGGCAATCTAGGGCTAGACTTTAGCAGAAGAATGTGATTTGGTGTCAAAGGTTCCAGATCATGATGGTCATCAGACAATGTGGTAATGGGACGACTATTCAAAATTGCTTCGATTTCACAAAAGAGTGTTTGTAGTCCTTCATCATCGAGGGTGTGTTGTTGTTGTTGTAAAATAGAGCATAAGATCTGCCTCACCATTCGAATGAGCCTCTCCCATACTCCCCCATGATGTGAGGCTGTTGGAGGATTAAAAGTCCACTGAATTCCTTTCTGGAGCATTACTTTCTGGATTCTGCTTTGGTTCCATTCTGAAAGTGAATTCTGTAACTCTCTTTTTGCACCCACGAGGTTAGTCCCGTTATCTGATCGAATATGCAGTACTTGGCCCCTTCTGGCTACGAATCTTCTTAAAGCGTCAATGCAGGAATCTGTATTCAGTGAGTGAGCCATTTCTAGGTGAACTGCCCTTCTTGTCATGCAAGTGAAAATAACCCCATATCTTTTAACCTGACCTCTTCCTCTTTTTGTTACGAAAGGTCCAAAGTAGTCAACACCAACATTGCTGAAAGGTGGAAGATCAGCTTGTAATCTTTCCTTTGGTAAATCTGCCATCTTTTGCTCTCCAATCTTTCCTCTTACACGCTTGCACACAACACATTTAGACAGAACTTTGCGGGCTGCAGAATTGGCATTTATAATCCAATATTTTTTTCTCAGGTGTGAGAGAACATGGTTTCTGCCTGCATGTCCGAGCTGTTCGTGTATGTGTTGGAGGATAAGTGTGGAGATGTGAAGATCTTTTGGAAGTATTATTGGTCGCTTGGTTTCCTCAGGCATTGCAGACTTGTCCAACCTTCCTCCAACCCTCAAAACTCCATCATCCATCACAGGATCTAGCTTGTACAGGCTGCTGAATCTATTCAATCGCTTTCCAACAAGTGATGTCTTTTCAATTCTTGACATTTCCTCTGAATACCTTTGTTTCTGGCAAAACTCAACGATGGCCTTTTCTGCTTTCAAGAGATCATCCAGGCATACGGATTGTCCACAAAGTGATGTCTTAAATGCTTTAATTTCATTACATTGTTTAGCCTTGTTTGGGCTCTGAGTGTCCTTATTCACGCAGGTTGCCTGTATTTCTTTTCTTTTTGTAGTGAGCAGGCGAAGGATATTCTTGAACTTCAAGAACCATGCTACTGCCAACTTTAGCTTTGTCCAACTTGAGAAATAGTTAAGCAATTGGCTGGTAGGATTTTCCTTTTCTTTAATGATAGTACTATAAACAGTGGTGTTCCTTTTAACTTCAAGATACTCGAGTGAGAGAGACATGGGTCCCAGGGACTCTTTAGGCCATTCCTCTTCTTTCTTCCATAGAAAGTCTGGTCCATGGATCCACTCTTTGCACTTCACCAATGTGCCGGCACTCACCCCTCTTGATGCTAGGTCAGCAGGATTCTGCTTTGTTCTGATGAATTTCCACTGAGTTACATCTGTGTTTTCTCTAATAACAGAGATCCTATTAGCTACAAATGTGCGGAATCTTGCATTCTCATTTGCAATGTATTTCAGCACTGACTGACTATCAGTCCAAAAGGTTGAGCTTTCGAGATCTATCTCCAAAGCTTTCCTTACCATAATGTCCACTCTGACTGCTAGCACTGCAGCTGTAAGTTCTAGACACGGAATTGTGACTTGCTTAAGTGGAGCCACTCTGGATTTCCCCAACATAAAAGACACATGTACATTGTGCATATCATCAGTCAGTCTCAAGTAACTCACTATGCCGTATCCTTGTTCACTAGCATCAGAGAAATGATGCAGCTCTGCTTGCTTCAGCATTCCAAAACCAGTTGGTTTTACACAACGTGCCACTCTGAAATCTTCAATCTCATCAAGATCCTTTATCCATTTTGTCCACTTGTCCACTGCACCCTGTGGCATTTCCTCATCCCAGCCACATTTATTCCTACAGAGGTCTTGGATAAGCAATTTTGCAGGTAGAGTAAAGGGACTCAAAAATCCAAGTGGATCATAGATGGAGCTTACAGCTGATAGTAAGTTTCTTCGGGTGTGGGATTTGCACTTGACAGTGATATTGAATTTGAACATATCCTTCTCCACGCACCACAACAATCCAAGAGCTCTTTCAGTGGGAAGCTTTTCCCTATCGAGATCCAATTCCCTCACATTCTGAGCTCTGTCTTCCTTTGGAATATGTGCAAGAACAGTGCGACTGTTACTCACCCATTTTGTGAGATGGAATCCTCCTGTTTGACAGAGAGATGTTAGATCGTTCACCAATTTTACTGCTTCATGCTCTGTTGGAAGGGACTTCAAGCAATCGTCTACATAGAAGTTGTTCTCAACAGTGTTTATCACCTCATTTCGAAAACCGTTTTTGTTTTCTTTGGCTGTTTGTCTTAGAGCAAAGTTTGCACAGCTGGGGGATGAGACTGCCCCAAATAGATGTACCATCATTCGATGTTCCACAGCTGGCATGCTGACATCACCACTTGGCCACCAGAGGAATCGCAAGAAGTCAACATAATTTCTTGACACTCTGACCTGATGGAACATTGCTTTGATATCAGTCATAACTGCAATAGATTCTTGGCGAAATCTGGTCAAAACATCAAAAAGTGTGCTCGTCAAATCAGGACCCTGAAGAAGTTCTGAGTTGAGGGATTTACCTTGAAAAGTAGCAGCACAGTCAAAAACCACCCTTATGGTCTGTTTTTGGGGATGGTATACACCATGATGTGGGATGTACCACAATTTACCATCTGACCTTTTTAGCTCTTGATGTGGCACCACTTCAGCATAGCCCTTATTTATTACTTCTGTTAGAAATTCAGTGTAGTCGGTTTTGAATTTTTCGTTCCTCTTGAACTTTCTTTTCAAACTTTGAAGTCGCTGTTCTGCCACTTGGTAATTGTTAGGCAATGCTGTGTCGTCCCTCCTAAAAGGTAGATCAAGAGTGTAATGTCCATTTTTTAACTTTATCGACTGTTCTGCGATCTTGATGAATCTTTTGTCTTCTATAGACATTTCAGCCATCTCTTCACTTGACCTCTCATTAAAATCATGATTGTATTGTTGCATCAACATTTCTTCCAAGTTCAAGACAGAAATTCTGTTAACAACAACACCATCACAACTGTTCCTGTTTGCAGTGTTTTTGCCTTGTAAAGGACCATTAATAACCCATCCTAGTAGGGTCTTAACTGCATATGGCCCATCCTCTTGGCTATTAAGGATTTCCCAAGGTTCAATGGCTTTGGGAGCATTGCTTCCAATCAACAACTCCACCTTGGCTGGAATCCTAGGAAACTGCACCCGACTAAGGTATGACCATTTAGATAGTTCTTCCGTTGTGGGGATATTACAGGTGTCAACAGGCATTATCTTTTGGGTGTAGACTTCTGGTAGGTGGATGAAGTTACTTTCTTCCAGTGAAGAAACTTCCAGCCCGCTAACAATGTAAGAGGGCACAGACTTATCTTGGCTCATTGTTCGAAGAAGAATATTGGTCTTTCTTCCAGTAATGTTCAGTTTCCTCATAAGATCCTCTGTGCAGAAACTTGCAGAGCTACCAGGATCAAGGAAGGCATATGTTTCCAAAATCTTACTTCCTTTTGAACTTTTAATCTGTACTGGTACAATCGACAACAAACATTCTGTGTAAGTCTGCATGTTTCTGACTCCAGCATGCTTACCATCTTGAAGGGAGACCTGTGTGCTACTCACAGGTGTTTTCTTAAGTTGTTTTGATGATTCCAATGCTTTAATGTGTAACACACTTGGATGCGGTTTGCTGCATATGGAGCAGTTAAGATGCTGTGTGCAGTCTTTACTCAAATGTCCTCCTTTGGTTAAACACCCAAAACAGATTCCATTCTGTCTAACAAAGTTGATCTTTTCCCTGTGTGGCTGCTTTTCAAACTGTAAGCATGACATCAAATCATGTCCATTGTTACAATAGAGACATGACATTGGCTGTAAATCCTTAGATGTGGTTTGTGGCGAGTTCACATGCACATTGGTAGCAAAACTGCCTTTGGATTTGGGTTTCAATACTTTGGGCTTTCCTTTGCTTGGGCTTGAGTCTTGGATTTCACCAAATATTGGGTCTGAGACAATGTTAGCTTGTTTTTCAATGAAGCTGACGAGATCTACCATCTTTACCTTGTTCGACCGCTGTTCTTGCAACTCAAATGCCTTTGTACGCCATCTCTCTCTGAGCTTGTATGGGAGCTTGAAAGCAATACTCCTCATATTGGAGACTGTGTCCAGTTCTTCCATGAACTCCAAGTCTTCCATACTATTGCAGCAGCTTCTAAGAAACAACGCAAAAGCCTGTAAAGCCTTTGGATCTTCTGGTTTTATTGAAGGCCAGGAGAGTGCTTTCTCGATATAAGCACATGAAATCCTATATGCATTACCAAAGTGTTCTTTCAATAGCTGCTTTGCCTTTTGATAACCTTGGTTCGGTGACACGTGTTGGCAACTTCTTACCAGCTCCTGTGGTAGTCCCCTTGTGTACTGAAGGAGAAAGTGCAGCCTGTCTGCATTATCATCGGTTTTAGTTTCAATGATGTGCTCAAAAGAATGAAGGAATGACCTGTATTGCAGAATATCTCCAACAAAGATTGGAATTTCTCCTCTTGGTAAGGTGGAAAGAAGTTGTTGTTTCACAAGCATATCTGTCAAGTTGTTTTGTTTTCGAAGAATTCTAGCAAGATCAGGCCCTTGAATGACATTAGATGAAGATGAATCTCTACTTTGTAGAGGTCTTGCTTGAACTGTATGAAAGATTTGTGCAGAGGATTTGGAGTCAGTGTTCATGGTGGTGGTCTGTTGAATTGCATTGCTGTTCTGAGGATAAGAATGTCTTGCAGTTTGAGTTGGTGCTGTAGAGAATCCAGGAAAAGTCTCTTTTGGGCGCACATCTTGTGCATTTGTTGCACTGGATAGAGTTTTATCCAACATCTCCTTACAATACACATTCATGGGATCTTCTTCAACAGCATTTCCATTGGTTATTAAGGAATCTGCATTCTTGAGATACTCGATTTTTGCTGTGCTGGCTGCAATTTCAGCTTGAATTTTCCACACCTCCTTCATCTTTTTAAGTTCCTCCTCTTTCTTCTCTATAGCATGTTTTTGTGGCAGTGCATTGGCTTTGGCGAGTAAAGCTGCCCTCTCTGCCTCTGCACAGATACGCGCTGAGGCTGATGTTGACACACTTGATCTGCTTAAATTTGATCTGCTAGATCTACCAGATCTACTGCTACGCACAGACAAAACAACTGAAGTTTATTAAATCAAAAATAAAGATGCATTCTAACAAAATGAAACAAACAACTTTTTAGGCCGCTTGCAGGTTTGTTGCACCATGCCACCCTAGCTCCATGTGCACGGTCAAAAGACTGTGTGCTCTTGCACCAGCGCCCCCTTCCTGTCAGGGGTGGCCTATCGTTTATACAACTTTTCCCCTCTCACCTATAGAGGGCACACACTCAGAGAAATAAACAATTTACAATATAATTAATAGATATTTAAATTAACATATTTATACAAATTAAATAAGATGGTAAGAATGGCTCCTACACTGTGTGTCAGCTCATTGTGTTGTGTAGGACACACTTTCAACACAAATAGTTGAATACTCACCGACTGTAAGATGGTCTCCATCATTGCAGGATCATTGACATTCTGACCAGATTTCAGCTCAAATCTCACAATCTGTTTCTTGGTCTCTGCTGGAAGATTAAAAACTGTAATTATTTTCAACTCATATAAAGTGTGAAGAAAACAACATCACAACAGTTACACAAATCTACAGTAAATCTATCTTAACACAACAGCTGCATTGGTTTAATACAAATGGAAATAATCATTTGTCAATTTCTCATATTGTATTCATAGAAAATGTTCTTTAGGATACATAAAGGAAAAATGAATAAATAATAATCATTAATTCATCATATTGTCTCCCGAGTGTTTCTGCTGGAACTTCCACTAACCAAAAAAACTGAAAATCAAAGCTAATTTATGAATCTTTATTATTATTTTTTTATTTAATTTCTCCTTCTTTACTCTTTCATCCTTCAACGTTTTAACCAAAAACACTGTGAGAATCTGGATTTCGTCCTGTCCTCTATAAATATTGCATCTGTGTTTAATACAAAGTTCATGTATCATATGTATTCATTCCTATTAATATTAGCTTCTATTCATATAAGATGTGCCTTTCATTCTTGTTGTTTAACCTCGTTGAAAGTTCTATCATGTCATGCTGTCTTATGTTGATATAAGTATCTGTTGTTCTCCATATCAAGGTTCCTAATGATGCCTATTGACGATTGTTCTGTTATTGTAATAATGAATATGTAATCATATCTGATTGTTCAGGAGGAAAGACTAAACAGAAAGTCTGGTGATTTTCCACTGTTTAGGTGGTTTTATATGACGCCTCCTAAGAGAAAATTATAAGTATTAGTCCTAAAACAATAAACATTGGACTCTGATTGAACAAGCACTTGTGTCTGTGTCAAACTTTGTCTCCTGGATCCAGAAACTCTGTGTGTTCCGTCGACTAGACTCTTCAACCGTAGAATATTGTTAGACAAGGGGACATAAGAAGTTTACATTCTTTCAGTTGATCGAATGATGTTAGCAAAAAGAACGACTGACGTCAACCAGGCTATGCTGGTTAGACGCACATCTAAAGGTTATCGTCCGAAAGATCAGAATCAAACTTGGGGATCCATATTTGATCATAACAGTGATACGTTCTCAGGCCACTCTCAGCGAACCAGAACCAATACCGGTGATAGAAGAACCAAGAAATGTTGATGGACGTGACAATGTAATGGAAGGAGATAATGGGCTTGACGATTCGGTAATTGAGATTGGCACGGTAGATGATGAAGAGTAGATATAATTATGTTTATGTTTTCGTTTTTATTGAGGGTGATTGGTGTTGTTATGTTTTTATTACAAATCAGTCCGATTGATCTTTTACCTCAAAGAGCAGCTTGCAAACCAGAAAACCACATAAAAATACGCAAATGCAACTATCCTTTTATTAAAGATTTTGTATTAACCTTTTGATTAACCTTTTGTACTACTCTATATATATTTGTTCTTTAAAGGGACACAGGACTGCTTGTAAGACCGTTGGTCTGAAAGTGGTCATTGTGAGAATCTGGATTTCGTCCTGTCCTCTATAAATATTGCATCTGTGTTTAATACAAAGTTCATGTATCATATGTATTCATTCCTATTAATATTAGCTTCTATTCATATAAGATGTGCCTTTCATTCTTGTTGTTTAACCTCGTTGAAAGTTCTATCATGTCATGCTGTCTTATGTTGATATAAGTATCTGTTGTTCTCCATATCAAGGTTCCTAATGATGCCTATTGACGATTGTTCTGTTATTGTAATAATGAATATGTAATCATATCTGATTGTTCAGGAGGAAAGACTAAACAGAAAGTCTGGTGATTTTCCACTGTTTAGGTGGTTTTATATGACGCCTCCTAAGAGAAAATTATAAGTATTAGTCCTAAAACAATAAACATTGGACTCTGATTGAACAAGCACTTGTGTCTGTGTCAAACTTTGTCTCCTGGATCCAGAAACTCTGTGTGTTCCGTCGACTAGACTCTTCAACCGTAGAATATTGTTAGACAAGGGGACATAAGAAGTTTACATTCTTTCAGTTGGGGGCTCGTCTGAGGGGAGACTCTTCTCTCATTGAACGAAAGAGAACAAAATACCTCTGGCACACTGACGATCGGACACAGACCTACATTAAAAGGGGTAAGTGTTTTTCTATACAGTTTTTACGACTTAAAGAAATCTAACGCTTACCCTGTAGGATTCTTGTGTGTTTAAATTCATGTTAGTGGGAGTTGATTCTCCCATTGTTGTAACACTGAGGCTGGCAACAGTAATTAGTAAAATAATTATTAACGAATATGAATAGGTTTCAATTCATGTTAGTGGGATTCGACTTCCCATTGTTGTGACAGCGAGGCTGGCAACAGTAATTAATAAAATAATTATTAACGCACGAATATGAATGGTTAATGCTGTCTTGATCACACTGTAATTTGGGATCGAAGTGTTAGCTTTGAGGTAAAGGCTTTGTTACTCACAAAAAATAAATAAAAATAAATAAAATCTGTTTAATGGTTATTCTAAAAGATAACATTCTTACAGTTAAAATTGAAAATATTATTGATATCACTGTTACTGCATGTATTGAAATATTGGTGTCAGAAAAGGACGGTGAATGTAATATCCCCCTCTGAACACAATATTATACATGCAGCACTGTTGAAACTGTTGGTCGATTGAACACGAGGGTTTTTCTTTGTTTTGTCTGTACTGTACTGTCTTATCACCGCCGGGTTTGAAAGTGTAAGATGGAAAATTCTGTTTCGAGGCCACTGCCGGGTGAAACGCCAGTCGCCTGTATGTACAGAATTAATCAGGGATTTTATACAGATCCAGTATGTTAGCAATCTTGCAGGATGGTTGGAGGGAATAAAACCGAAAATGTTATATTCCCTATCCGAGGGAAGGGTCCTTTTCTGATGAGTGTATGTTATTGGCAAAGGGCATGAGACCCAATATGGGATTATCAATACATGTTTAAAGCTTATGCAGTATGGAAAGACATGAAATTGTTGCGTATGCAAATCAAAACTGCCCCTTGCCAAACACAGACTTCTCCCTCTGCACCATCACTGTCGATAAAAACAAATGAGATGAAACCGGAAAAATAAATTAATAAACCTAATGTAACTACAAACCCTCAAAATTCAATGGTTTGGGTAAGAGCTGGAAACACGCTAAATGATAGACCGTTGAGAAAAGTTTGCCCTCCCCACAATATCAATTGAAAATGATAAAATCACAAACAGCGATAGGGGGGCAAACCCACATGCGTTGTTTGGGAAAATTTTACAGATGTTGAAATATTTTTTTAGACAGGTTTCTTGATAAATTTTTAGAGAGTCAACAGGTCTTATCTTTTGAAACAGGCAGCAAGAGACTCAGCTGCTCAATTTTTTGTACTTTTTAAGAAAGCATGGGTTGAAGATTCTAAATTGCCTATGAATAATGATATAAAGCCTCTATTTGTCAATACTCTGTTAAATAACATGAATCATAAACAAGCGCAATTGATCAGAATAACTTGCATGATATGACTTTAGAGAATGCCATGTTTACAGGCTATCTAGGAAAAAGGAACATTGAACTAACAGCTGTAAACCCTAGCCAAAGGAAGAAGTCTGAGGTCATTTGCTTTCATTGCGAAGGAGGGGCGATTACAAACGAGAGTGCAGAGAGTTGCACAAGTTTCGCACACACACACCACAGAGCAGACATGAGAACACCGGTGCTTCATATCCTACTGAGTGGCATTCAAATCAAGCATAGGGATACTCACAGAGAGATGTCGGTTCTAATTTATGTGAGATAACCCTAACATTTTCGAGTAATGTGGAGGCCAATGGTCTTAAACCATTTTTCCACAAATCCACAATTATTACAGGTGCTCCACTTAATCTTTTAGGTCGTGATATGATGCATAAATTAGGCATGGACATTAAGTTAAAGCCAATAGCACATGCAAATCTGATAGGACAGTTGACTGAAGCAGTTCAGCTTCCGCTCGAAGTGGCCATAGTAAAGGTCAAGGGTCACGCTTCAGGGGAGGATGAACAGACTATAGGCAACAGAAGGGCTGATGAAGCCGCAAAGGCAGCAGCCCAAGCTCAGATTAAATCACCATTTCATCCAAAAAATGAATCAAAGGTAGCAATGACGGTGCACATAACGAATGTATCTGACATTGATATCAAATTCCTGCAAAGTCAAACAACACAGGGAGACTTAGAGCATTGGAGAAAAAATGTTCGCACTCCTGATAAGGAAGGGATTATAAGAGATGGACAGGGTAGAATAGCACTACCGAAATTAGGGTTAATTATCCTAATAAGACATTACCATGGGTTATCTCACACCAGTGTGCAAAAGTAGTTCAAGCAATTAATCAATTGTACTGTATAGCCGATGTTCATAGAACAGCAAAGCTTGTTTTGGATGCATGCTTAACAAGTGCTCAGGTAAATCCGCACAAATCAGCTAAGCACGATGCATTGACACATCCGGAAGCTCCTTTTCAACATTTACAAATTGATTTTACGCACATGCCGCCAATAGGTAACTTAAAATATATTTTGGTAATTGTGGATCGATTCTCAAAGTGGCCTGAAGCATTTCCATGCGCAAAGGAAGATGCTAAAACAGTGGTAAAAATCTTAACAAAGGAGATTGTGCCAAGGTGGGGCGTACCGGCCAGATTGGAATCGGATAACGGGACGAGTTTCACGTCAAAGGTAACACAGCTCTTAGCAAAAGCGTTGTCTATTGATTGGCATTTTAATATTCCATATTTTCCGCAAAGTGCAGCAGTCGTGGAGAGATGTAATCGAACACTGAAAACACGACTAACAAAAGCTGTACTCGATACAGGAAGAAAGTGGCTTGATTTATTGCCCGCAGTCTTGGCAGAAATAAGAATGACCCCATCTTCCACGACAAAATTGTAACCGTTCTAAATACTAATGGGTAGACCTTTCCCGACCCCGTGAGTCAAAGGCCGGTCTGGTATTTCTTCTTTAGGTGATCTTAAGGTGATCCAGGAGGACTATGTGACTTCCCTAGTCGAAAAGTTAAATTCTATATGTGCTGATGTTTCTTTGTGCCTTGCTCTTCCCTCAGAGCAGCCTACTCATAACTTTGTTCCAGGACAAAAGGTCTTTGTGAGGAATCTGAAGCCAACAAAGGTTGGAGAACCAAAGTACCACGGACCAGCAACTGTGATTGCCGTAACACGGACAGGAGTTCTGACGGACTACCAGCCACAGTGGATAAACGCTTCCAGACTGAAGTTGTGTTCTTCAGGAGAGCAGGCAAGCTCCAATTTAACATAGAATCTTAAAAGGAAAAAGGGAAAAATTGTTATCCTAAGCAAATTTCCCATGGAATTCTTAGATATCAATTCCTATACTGCGTGCACACTTACAGAAGCCCTTATTGTGTTTGGCACAGATATTCTTAAATTCTTAAATGATAGAACCTAACAGGCCAGGGCACCCGTTCAGGCAGCCAGGTAGACTGCGTGGAACAACGATTATTCTAATCCTAATAAGTATAATAATCACTGGTATAATCCTAAATTAAGAAGTAAAATTAGAGAGAAATTGACTGCTTACAACAGACATGATTTTAAATGATGATGGTAACTACGAGATGCCAAAACAAATGTCTCTAATAGTACAAATGACTCTGAATATTGGAGAAGGAAGACCACCAACATCCGTAATGCGAGACTATAACTGTTCGTATACAGGAGAACCTTTTCAAGGTCCTGCCTTTTATGTAAATGCTCGTCCCGCAGAATTATGTGTGTGTTCCAAATCAGGCAGACATATAGTAGGAATGTCCGATTGTAGAAATGGAATTACTTTGTCTCAATCAAGTAACGGACATCATAATTGCACCATACAATATCTCAATAAAACTACTGAGGGATTTGAATGTCCATTTTCACACTTAGACAGTTCACCAGGAATGGTGTGGGTTTGTGGTGAAACTGCATATTACCATTTAGATCCAGGGGAATGGAAAGGTTGTTGTTATGCTGCTATTTTGTCCACAGGAACTAGCATAATGGAAAAGACAAATCTGGCCACATCTTTGAATAGACATAAAAGGGAAGTAAAACTGCCAAATTATTATGCAGGCCATAAGACTAGTGATCCATGGACTACTCCTTGGGAGAACGTGGGATGGTCCCTAGCAGGTTTGTTTACAGGAACCGGTACTACTGTTGCTCTGAATAAAATTAATGGTCTGGCATGGCAAGTTCTTTCTTTGGAAAATGACACAGCACAAGCTTTAAACTTAATCTCTAACGAATTAAAGAAAATGAGAGTTGCCGTCATGCAACATAGACTTGCTTTGGATATATTAACAGCAGAGAAAGGAGGAGTGTGCAAAATGCTAGGAGTATCTTGTTGTTTTTCAATTCCAGATTATGCAGACAATATCACCGACGTTGTGAAGCACATGAGAGAATCAGTTCGTGAACCCACACCGGTAGATGCAACATGGTTTCAATGATTGGACAGCCTATCCGGGGGATGGGGATATTGGATAACCGGTACAGTAATTCCAGTTGTGATGACCATCTTAGCCTTGTTATTATTTTTGCCATGCATGTTGCAGTGTGTGGTGGGATGTGTTAAAAGATCTGTTACTTCCTTTACAACCAAAGGAACCGATCGAATGATGTTAGCAAAAAGAACGACTGACGTCAACCAGGCTATGCTGGTTAGACGCACATCTAAAGGTTATCGTCCGAAAGATCAGAATCAAACTTGGGGATCCATATTTGATCATAACAGCGATACGGACGAGGATGATATTGATTGTGTTCAAACGCAGGAGTTAGAACCAGAACCAATACCGGTGATAGAAGAACCAAGAAATGTTGATGGACGTGACAATGTAATGGAAGGAGATAATGGGCTTGACGATTCGGTAATTGAGATTGGCACGGTAGATGATGAAGAGTAGATATAATTATGTTTATGTTTTCGTTTTTATTGAGGGTGATTGGTGTTGTTATGTTTTTATTACAAATCAGTCCGATTGATCTTTTACCTCAAAGAGCAGCTTGCAAACCAGAAAACCACATAAAAATACTCAAATGCAACTATCCTTTTATTAAAGATTTTGTATTAACCTTTTGATTAACCTTTTGTACTACTCTATATAAATTTGTTCTTTAAAGGGACACAGGACTGCTTGTAAGACCGTTGGTCTGAAAGTGGCCATTGTGAGAATCTGGATTTCGTCCTGTCCTCTACAAATATTGCATCTGTGTTTAATACAAAGTTCATGTATCATATGTATTCATTCCTATTAATTCCTATTAATATTAGCTTCTATTCATATAAGATGTGCCTTTCATTCTTGTTGTTTAACCTCGTTGGAAGTTCTATCATGTCATGCTGTCTTATGTTGATATAAGTATCTGTTGTTCTCCATATCAAGGTTCCTAATGATGCCTATGGACGATTGTTCTGTTATTGTAATAATGAATATGTAATCATATCTGATTGTTCAGGAGGAAAGACTAAACAGATAGTCTGGTGATTTTCCACTGTTTTGGTGGTTTTATATGACGCCTCCTAAGACAAAATTATAAGTATTAGTCCTAAAACAATAAACATTGGACTCTGATTGAACAAGCACTTGTGTCTGTGTCAAACTTTGTCTCCTGGATCCAGAAACTCTGTGTGTTCCGTCGACTAGACTCTTCAACCGTAGAATATTGTTAGACAAGGGGACATAAGAAGTTTACATTCTTTCAGTTACACACATGAATTTATGCGTACACGGCTATTGCTAATTCATGCTAAGCTACTCTGACGCGATTCTTCCAGCTCATGCAGCAACTTGCTTTCCAAGACGTTTGGGATTCAGTAATTCTGGTTGTTTAACACACTCGTCGCTCAAACCTCTACTGTGCACGGCAGGCGTTTCATCAACAACCGGTCGAAGCTCTCAAAGGCATCTCTGGAATTATAAACAAGCTTCAGCGATACGTAGTGTTTACTTGAAACAACTATGCAGCGTTTGTACCTTAAGCTTATCACCAATTTCCATTGATTCGAAGCATGCATAAGACACAATCATCATGTACGAGTTTGTTACGCATTTTAACGCGTGTGCTGGTATGTTTGCTTAAATACATCTTAGATGCGACGGCATCACAAATGTTCTGGCGTGTATAGCGCATGTTACATCGGAACAGCTGAGCAGCAAGGAGACGTAAATCCTCACACGTGTTTTACCAACTAATACAGGAACAGGTAAGGTATTCTTGCTTCTGTTGCTTACCCTTTCTGGCGGCCGTTCAGCTAATGGCCAGCATGGTGATCGTGACAGTCGATCAGTCCGCAACTTCTCTTCTAATGGCATTTTGTCTTGGCCTCGTCATCATGGCACGTTGAATAATGCTTCAATGCATTAAACTGTGGTGTTCAAATATGACAGCGGATTAATAGCATGATACGGGAAAACTACGTTTACTTCAGCGGCCACAGGCCTACTTTCGCCATCAAAACTCCTTCACAAATTATAGCTGGTTCAAAAACTCTCCCGTACGAATCATCTGCCGGACTTCTACAGCTGAGCATATTACTTCCACTTTAAAACACTTGCACCGGGTCCGGTGAAATCTCGAATTAAATTTAAAGCCTCCTGTCTACAAAGCATTAAACAGCCACGGCTCCTCCCTACTAGAACTCCATCAATCCCAACTTCCACTCGCACTCTCAGATCATCTTCTGCATCTAATCTTATTCTTCCTCGAACATGCACAGCTATGGATTCTCGAGCTCCAGTCACACAGCTCCCCACTTTTGGAACTCAATACCGCAGGATGCGAAGTAGAAACATTTAAGGTTGTAAATCTCGTTTAAACATATTTAGGCTGGTTTTTCTGTGATTTCATTTGCCTGCTTATTCCATGTTTATATCTAGCTCGTATTGTTGTTGTATTTGATGACCGTTGTGACTATTTGTGTACGGTCTCAAGTGTCAGTAAGGCGCCTGTAAATAAAAATGTAGTAGTAGTAGTAGTAGTAGTAGTAGTAGTAGTAGTATTTTCACGGTTCAAGTAGAGCGGTCAGTGATTAGATTCTGTGGTTGCCTTTTTCCAAAAAATCCACGCATGAGCAGCATGCATTTTCACGGTTAAACGAATATATTTACATTTTGTCGTAGGAGCAAAGATTGGTTTCAGCAGTTGCGCATTTGCGTTCGCTGCTCCATCTGTTCTAGTCTCGTCACGATATTTGGTAATTCAGTATTTTGCTTTTTTTTTTTTTCAGTCGTTGCGAAGACAGAAATAAGTTTAAAGGGGCGACGTGACATAGCAGAACGAACTTATCGTTGTTCGACGTAATACAATCTGTATACATGATTCGATGTCAAGGTGCTGGAATTCCACATGCCACGTCGCCTAGATAACCAAAACACCTAGGCCAAAAAGAATATATAACTCTGCAGTTGCGGTAGCTAGACTCATGCCATATAGGAAGTTACCTGGCTCTAGACACAGGCTATATGAACTCCATGCAGCCGGAATGAGTTCAATCACTATAGGAACCTAAGTGAACGAGTGGCGTGCCTTAATCGGCGTCATACACAAAGGAACAGAAAGACAAGCAAACTCTTCACAACAAGCTGCTTTGTCTAGTGCTCTTGTAAAAACCGTATCGCACTCATGAGACCACGCAACACAACGAGAGGGATTCAACCTAATACGCTTCGGGGCTGTCTGGTGCAAATGATATTAACACACCTCTCGTTTTAGGTCAGTCAACAACAAGATCCTTGTCTCTGTCCAAAGCGGATCGAGGATGCCTTCAAGATCAATCATGATTCTCTTCCTGATGGCAGTAGTTGGTACTCGCTAAAATGGGAAGTCCGGAATCTGTACCGACATGCTTCTCATTATAGCCTGCCACATAAAGCCCGTATGGTCTCACATTGTTTTATTCCATCGTTTATCATGGCTTATTCGCAGTCAAGAGTCAATCGTCTTTCGTTGGAAAGAAGTTCCAAACCAGGCCATGATCCAGTAACGATTAAGACTTTCAAGAGCGGAGTACGAACCTTAAACCTTAAGGGCATTCCATGCATGACGTCGTATACCAACAGCATTAATTCAAGAATTATGATGAACTTAAGTATATTTAACCCCATCTATACACTCGTAACCTAAAGCTAAGTACTCATGACAGGATTTCAGCGCGACATTCTCGTCGTTATTCCTTGATGGAATTAATTCACACATTCGGTTAAATACCCTCTGAGTTTTGGGAAAATGAAAGCATAAGTTAAACCCTGAAGGACCAGCAACTCAAGTCACAATATACATTTTCAAGGATATACCGCTGGCGTTGTATATTTGCCACATATACACTGCAAAACACTCTTCTACTTAAGTATCACGGTAATATGAAGCTTCACCACGATCTGAAAATACTTTGGGATCGGAGCAACTACGAAGCTGCAGAGTGAGGATTTCAACAAAGCTGGTGCGCAGATGTTTGTCATCTGCATTTAAACCCTACATAAGACCCGACTCCAAAATCATCATGGAAGTCCAACAAGCTCTTTCAAGTCAAGATCAAGGATCGGAGCAGCCACAACCGGGCTGAATGCGGAATTCTAATGGAAAACCTCATAACAGCTCAACAAGTCTCATCCGGTCAAGATCCAGGCGTCAGCTCGATGTGCGCCCCTCCTGTATACCGACACTCCTTCAGGATCAGAGCAAGTACTACCGCAGTCGAACGCGGAAGTCCAATGGGAACCATTAAATGGACAGGTAGATGGTCATCCTCTGCTTATGAGTCTTAATAAGACCGGACTCCTCTACCATCACGGCAGCTCAACGAGCCTATCCGTCTAATATCCAGGTAAATCTTGCAAATACTGGTGGTGGTGTGTCACGGCCTACCAAGGCCTGTTCAGTATCGTGGCCTACCAAGGCCTGTTCAGTGTTGTGGCCCATTAGGGCTGCGTTTCTATGTTGTGGCCCATCGTGGCCTTGTCAGTGTTGTGGCCTAGCAGGCCTTCCGTCACTGGGGCCTCTAGTCGGCCTTGTCAGTGGTTGTGACCCGTCGGGGCCTTGTCAAAAAGAAGGGGCTGGATGTACCTCATAATGTCGTGGCTTTCCGGGGTCTTGTCAGTGTTGTGGCCCAGCGGGCCTCGTCTCAGTGTTGTGCCCTAGTAGTGCTGCGTTTCTATGTTGTGGCCCATCGTGGCCTTGTCAGTGTTGTGGCCTAGCAGGCCTTCAGTCACTGGGGCCTCTAGTCGGCCTTGTCAGTGGTTGTGGCCCGTCGGGGCCTTGTCAAAAAGAAGGGGCTGGATGTACCTCATAATGTCGTGGCCTTTCGGGGTCTTGTCAGTGTTGTGGCCCAGCGGGCCTCGTCTCAGTGTTGTGCCCTATTAGGGCTGCGTTCCTATGTTGTGGCCCATCGCGGCCTTGTCAGTGTTGTGGCCTAGTAGGCCTTCTGTCACTGGGGCCTCTAGTTGGCCTTGTCAGTGGTTGTGGCCCGTCGGGGCCTTGTCAAAAAGAAGGGGCTGGATGGACCTCATAATGTCGTGGCCTTTCGGGGTCTTGTCAGTGTTGTGGCCCAGCGGGCCTCGTCTCAGTGTTGTGCCCTATTAGGGCTGCGTTTTTATGTTGTGGCCCATCGTGGCCTTGTCAGTGGTTGCTGCCATCGGGGCCTTGTCTCAAGTGTCGTGCCTTCCGGGCTATGTATCAGAGTTGTGGCCCATCAAAGCCTCGTCAGTGTTGAGGCCTATCGGGACCTCGTGTATATGTTGTGGCCTATCGGGCCCCGTCTCAGTGTTACTCACGACCAGCGACCGGTAAATTGTTTTATCACTAACATTTGCAATTAATATCGTTCTGCAGGTTCTGCTAGAGACTCCAACCAGCAGGTGAGTAGAAATCATTTCTTTTGGGGGGGTAGGCCCCGCTCCAGAGGTAAGCCCACGATCATTCTCTGGGGTTGGCTACGCCCCCGCCTTACCATCTCAAGGCGGGAAGTGGAGGACTTCTTGGCCCTCTGGATGCGAGCCACGGACAGGGCCTACTCCAAAGAACTGTTACCATCTTATTATATCCATATATATTCTGTCTATCAGCTGTCAAATAAATGTTGTATACTCAACTTTGGCCTCCGAGTCTTTCTGGTAGAAATGTAGCTTCAGCGCTAGTTCTGCCAGGAAGACTCAATCTTGTATCACTCATTGCCAATCAACACCCAACCAATCACCTTCCGACATGAAACATAAAAGATCGCAACTTACCCCTTCCTATGTCCGCAGTCGGAGCTACGTGATTCGCCCCCCATCCTCCCCACCACCACCAGGAGGTCCCTGTCAATATAACCCCAAGGGGGTTGGCTACGCCCCCGCCTTACCATCTCAAGGCGGGAAGTGGAGGACTTCTTGGCCCTCTGGATGCGTGCCACGGACAGGGCCTACTCCAAAGAACTGTTACCATCTTATTATATCCATATATATTCTGTCTATCAGCTGTCAAATAAATGTTGTATACTCAACTTTGGCCTCCGAGTCTTTCTGGTAGAACTGGCGATTAAGAATCCAAACTGAGTTTTAATGGTTTTTTCCATTCCATTCCATTTTCTACTGCTTATCCGAACTACCTCGGGTCACGGGGAGCCTGCGCCTATCTCAGAAGTCATCGGGCATCAAGGCAGGATACACCCTGGATGGAGTGCCAACCCGTCGCAGGGCACACACACTCACTCATTCACTCACTCATTCACTCACGCACTACGGACAATTTTTCCAGAGATGCCAATCAACCTACCATGCATGTCTTTGGACCAGGGGAGGAAACCGGAGTACCCGGAGGAAACCCCCAAGGCACGGGGAGAACATGCAAACTCCACACACACAAGTCGGAAGCGGGAATCAAACCCCCAACCCTGGAGCTGTGAGGCGAACATGCTAACCACTAAGCCACCGTGAAGAATGTGTATCTATGCTGTCTTAATGCACAGCAATCAGAATATTGTTAGTGGCCAAAGACTTCTCCAAAGATCACACATGGAGAATTGCAAAAATTGGCTGAATGTTAGTGTCAGAAAAACAATTAAGTAAAGAAAAAATTTACCTACATCACCTTTGTGTTGTTTGGGACACTGTTCAAGTGAGAAAATCTTCTGCTCTCATGTAAAAATAAAGTCCACCATATTAATTTACTATACTGGAACTTCATACAGTACTGGAGTCTATGGCCATATGTAATGAAAAATGTTTGTTTGGCAGCAATAACACAAGATGCAGTTTAAAAACGTATTTTTTTACAATTTGATATTCCCCCTACTAAATTGTTTTCCTTCAATGAAATGTTGGAATTTTGTGGATTGTTTAAGTAAAAGATAAAAATGAGAAACAATGCAGACTTATACAGCCTCCTTTGCTCATATTTACCTGGGTGCCAGTTTGATTGGAGGGCACTGTATAATGTCTTTGTTTTATTTATCTATTATTTTTATTATTTCCTATTAATGTATGTAAAGTTGCCTCACAACAATGAAAATTGTGGAAAGTGCTAAATAAATAAAATCGATTTGAATTTAACCGAACAGACTACTGTATGAAAACATTTTCCGGGTTGTGGTCTTATATCCAAACGAACACGGTGTTGTTAATGTCTGGGTCATACACTTCCTCTGGACCCAACAATGTTGTATTTCGATGCAGGGATTTGAGGAGATACACAGTGCAGAGTGTGCACGTCATCTGCGTCAGAATGTTGTGATTGGTTCAACACACTATAGGGTTTTATATATGCATGCATGACCACTTTGTAACTAGACCTGACTTTTGGGTGACTACAGCTCGTATATACACATATTTTGTGAGATTATGTTACTGTTTTACTTTCATTAACAATTCAAATCTAATTTACTGCATTAATGCTCATGGGCAAAAACATGAGGTTCAAGACATGTAACTGCCACAAGTCTCCATTTGCATTCACTTCTTTCCTCAAATTCTGCAATTCCTCCCCGCTGGCTGTTCATGGCACACAAACGCAAACTGAGCATTAATCAGAGTTCTCTGTGGAGAGTATCTTTGTGTCCGGCGTACTCCATCCTAACTGAGCAACAGGGGAGGGTAGAGCATGCTGGCACCATAATGGATTGAGTTTTCCCAGCATTCACTACTGTTTGCATTTATTCTCATTGTGAGCAGAGTTGGCTTGACCTGACATTTTTTGGCACAAGAGGGATAGGCACATAAGAAAGTAAAATAGTACACTTTGACTAGTTAACATGAAAACAATTTGCTCTCCCTTTAAACATTCGAGGTCTGAATAAGACATTTTTAACCTATATAAAGACAAAAATACTGGCAATGTTCCTTTCAACTTTGAATATGTCACATTATTTGGCTCAGGTTCTCTTGAATAAGAATAGATTATCTAATGGTGTGTGAAGTGGCTCAAAATGTTCTTCTCCAGTGTTAAGGGTAGAATTGTTTTAAAATGAATTTTGTTTTTGCAAAAAACAATTAAGAAGATAATTACTATTATCTGAGGATCTTAGCACAGTGCAAATATTATTTATTTTTGAAGATGTGTTAAATATAGTCAAAACCTTACATTTTGTAATTGATGACAGCTGTTATGTTTATTATAAAAATTGTAGCTGCCTGTGTTCATTTTTAATGTATGCACCATGTTTATAATGTAACAGTCAAATGTCCTTATAGGCTTTCTACTTAAAATAGGTCGAAGTCGGTCACAATGTAGAAGTTAAAGATAGAACTTGGATTTTTTATTCACTAATTACAATTTGATTTATTAATATATGAAGGATGCTTGACTGGCATAACAGAGGATCCCATTATTTTCCCACTTACAGTTGTGTTCAAAATTATTCAACCCCCACTGAAATTGATTGTTTTGGTCGGTTTGACATTGATTATGATCATTCAGTCATCCTGCTTATAACTAAATCAAAGAGGCACGTGTAGGTCAGACAAATATAACATAACATTTATAATGAAATAACCACAAATGTCTTTTCTGAGCTCACATCATTATCAGTTTTATTCAACCCCAAAGTGACATTCAATCTAATTACCTAGTACAACATCCTTTTACAGTTATAACAGCTTTTAAACATGAAGCATAGCTTGACACAAGTGTCTTGCAGCGATCTACGGGTATCTTCGCCCATTCATCATGGGCAAAAGCCTCCAGTTCAGTCACATTCTTAGGCTTGTGCACTGCAACTGCTTTCTTTAAGTCCCACCAGAGGTTCTCAATCGGATTTAAGTCTGGTGACTGCGATGGCCACTTCAAAATGTTCCAGCCTTTAATCTGCAACCATGCTCTAGTGGACTTGGAGGTATGCTTGGGATCATTGTCCTGTTGAAAGGTCCAACGTCTTCCAAGCCTCAGGTTTGTGACGGACTGCATCACATTGTCATCCAATATCTTCTTGTACTGAAGAGAATTCATGGTACCTTGCACACGCTGAAGCTTCCCAGTACCTGCAGAAGCAAAACAGCCCCAAAGCATGATTGACCCCCCGCCATGCTTCACAGTAGGCAAGGTGTTCTTTTCTTCATAGGCCTTGTTCTTCCTCCTCCAAACATAGTGTTGATCCATGGGCTCAAACAGTTCTAATTTTGTTTCATCAGTCCACAGAAAACTATCCCAAAACTTCTGTGGTTTGTCCACATGACTTTTGGCATACTGCAGTCAACTCTTCTTATTCTTTGGGGACAGCAAGGGGGTGCGCCTGGGAGTTCGGGCATGGAGGCCTTCATTACGCAGGGTGCGCCATATTGTCTGAGCAGAAACTTCAGTACCCACATCTGACAAATCTTTTCTCAGTTCCTCAGCAGTCACACGGGGACTTTTCTCCACTCTACGCTTCAGGTAGCGCACAGTAGTCGCAGTCAGCATCTTCTTTCTGCCACGACCAGGTAGCGTTTCAACAGTGCCCTTTGCCTTGAATTTGCGAATGATGCTTCCTATGGTGTCTCTTGGTATGTTTAACATCTTTGCAATCTTCTTATAGCCATTGCCCTTCCTGTGAAGAGTAATCACCTGTTCTCTTGTCTTCCTGGACCATTCTCTTGACCTCACCATGTTTGTAACCACACCAGTAAATGTCTAGAAGGAGCTGAGTATCACAGTCATTTTAAAGCTGCCTAATTGGTGCTTATTAGCCTATATAGCTGCTCCCTGATATCCACAGGTGTTTTCAATACCTGATTGAAAACACTTCATTGAACCTCTGTTCTTCAGAGTGGTAGTCTTTAAGGGGTTGAATAATTATGTCAATGAAGAATTCACAAAAGAAACATTTACTACTGTATTACAAAACTAATTGATGTCATTTTAGTTGCATATGGTTCTTTAAGAAGTCCTTGTAGGATTTTTATTCTGAATACAATTACAAATGTACACTAAATTCCCTAAAACCATTTACAGCATTGGAGGTTGAATAATTTTGAACACAACTGTAAACAATCACTCTCATCAACTTCTGTCACACCAAAAAAAAATAACAAGCTTCTCATTTTGATCCATGTGAAGTTTGTGACCGGCGTATTCAGCATAGTAAACACAAGGATTTGTCTGTCGAGCGGTTCCCTTTCTGCGCATATGAGTATACACTTGAGTCATTTGTGCCAATGCACGCCTGAATCTCCTTTGTATGTTGCTACACATTCTGCAGGACAGTCCTTCTCGCAGAGAGGAAATGATCTGCAACGAGTCAGCTATTATTGACTTTCTGACTGACTGCATCCAAAACATCAAAATGTTCAAACACTTGTACAACACTGGCCTTTATCTGCTTAACAGCGATGCTCAGCTCACTGCACTGTTAATCGTTTTTCTCAGTTATGCGTGCTGCTGCATTCTTGACCTCCTACTCCACTTCTTGGAGGCTCTCCAGGACTTCACTTTTTCTCTGGGTCAACTCTACACAGGTAAAAAAGCTACAATTACCACACATATACAATCAGTTAAGTTTTCTATTAAACTCTATGTGAGACATCTCACAATGGAAAATGATACAACACTTAAGATCATATGAATATAGTGCATACCCCTTGTAGAATCTTTATGTTAACTATAGAAAGCATCAGGGCTAAATACTTAAAAAAAACATCCTGTTAGAAAAACTTACATACGGTGTAAAGAACAGATCACCCTAATATGAAAATTCAGGACATGAGAGTATAAAATTAACATATGCTGCTATTCTGAACCAATGACAGAAGAAAATAAGATGAATTATTACATGCTTCAATTAATATATAATAGTAATCCAGTTAAATCTTTTTTTTTCACTTTGGAAGACACTGATAAAATACTCTTTCACTTCCATCCAAAAAATCTGTGTTTAGCTGAATAAAGTTAAAACACCTGGGTGGCATGAAGCAAAGAACTGAAACATAGCTGACCGTCATTTGACCAAAAGCCAACTCCTGATTAAGATACCTGAAGTTTTGAAATTCTGCAATTGAAGACTGGGGTCCGTGGGACTGAATTTCAAATACATAGTCATTGAGCCTCAAGACCAGTAATGCATATAGGGTAACACAGGGGAAAGTAAAGTAAATTACAGAAGCAAGTCATTTTTGGGTGAATTGCTCTATATGAATTATTTTTTAAAGACATCAGCAAAAATTATACCCACCTTTTCCTTTTAGACACATTTTTATGTCTTCTTGCTTTTAATAGGAACGAGCTTGCGACTGGGTTACTTCCAAAACTCCAAATCTAAATTACAAAGAATAAAAACTTTTATTTTTTCAACTATCACAAGCATTTGCAGTCATTAAACTTAAATATAACAGTCTCTTATTGTACACTTACGATGTGTGATTCTAACACAAGGTTTCATTATTTATTGTTGTAATCAATATAATGGAACATCGGCAACATTTAAATTAAATTTTATTTATATTACGCTTTTCACAATGGGCATTGGTCCAAAGCTGCTTTTACACAATAAAGGTAAAACACAGCACTGTGCATGGTGATTATAGAACAAGCTAGATCATTCTAGTAAATAATATCTAATAAATGCAGTCTCCCAGTGGTTTGTTTAACATATTATGCATTTAGTGAAAGCTTGGCTGAAAAGAAGTGTCTTTAATCTAGATTTAAATTTGGAGAGAGTGTCAGAACCTCGAATAGTATCAGGAAGGCAATTCCAGAGTTTAGGTGCTACATTTGAGAAAGCTTTGGCCCCTTTGGTGGATTTAGTTATTCTAGGTGTTATCAAAAGTCTGAAGTTTTTAGATCTTAGAGAGCGTGATGGGTGTAATGTGATATAAGTTCTGTTTATTAGGTAGGGGCTAAACTGTTTAAGACTTTATGAGTCATTAAAAGAACTTTAGAGTCAATATGATAGTTAATGGGTAGCCTTTGAAGGGATGATATCATTGGGGTTATGTGATCGTATTTTCTGGACCTGGTTAGAACTCTGGCAGCTGCATTCTGAACTAACAAATTGTTTATTGATGATGCTGGAAAACGTAAAGTAGTGCATCACAGTAGTCAAGTCTTGAGGTCATAAATGCATGAATAAGTTTCTCTGGGTCAGCAACATTTAGAATATTTTGTAATTTGGCAACATTTCTTAGGTGCAAGAAGGCTGTTTTGTGACATTTGAGATGTGATTTCCGACAACAACAAGTTACCTTTTGTCTCAGAGGTATCAGCTATTGGAAGACTCTTGGAATCCCAGATGGTGTAACTGTCAGCTGAATTGAAGTACTCTTGCACAGTTTGTGCCGAGAGTGGCTATGTAAAAAAAATACATTTAATATGTAAATTTAATACTGCTTAAAAAATATTTATCCAAACACTACAAGGTCTAATATCCCAAACAATACAGTTTACACATAATGTATAGTGAAATCTTTCCACTGTCCTCAATGTCGGTGACATAAATCTGTTTCCTTGCTAATCTTGTACACTTCAATGGGTTTTAACGCGTTACCTGGATGACTAACATTCGCTCCGGGACAAAAAGGTGTAATATGTGATTGAGCAGAAGAGCCTAGTGTCATGGCGGAGGAAGGCTCTTAAGTACTGCCACAAACTCCAAATGACCCTATGTCACACATTATATTAGTTTGAATAAACCCGCTGGCCATTGGGAAAAATTTCCCTTGTAATATCATCTTCCAGACATATGCTCTGGCTCCATCTAAAAAGTAATGATACCATTTAGGGATCGAGTGAGCAAAGTTATTGAGCGGTAAACTAGTTTAAGCTAGTAAAGTTAAGTTACCCTAAAAATAGCTTCCAGCTGATCCCTAATAATACCCCATGCCATCATTGTCAGTCGTTTTGAACCATGATGCAACCTTAACAAGAACAGTACATCCATGTTTAAGGACATGATGATAAAGACGATTACCAACACCCTCATTGATCGATTCAGCTCCGCCTTTCCTGAAAGAGAATAGACTCTCCATCTACCTTGCGATAATTGCTAAATGCATCATGGCCCAGAACAGAACTTTTAAAAGTTAATTTAATTTAAAAAGGATATTTTAAATTACAATTTAGAAAATGTCACAAGTCAAAAATTGTATTGGAAAACCATATCTATCAACAGCAAAAAAGTTTTGTTTACATTGTTCTACTTATATAATATAGTATGAAAATTTAAATATGAAGCATTACTTAGACCGGAAACAAGTACAATTTATAAAAATTATTTAATTTACAACAAAAATGGATAGTATAGAGACACCAAGTGTTTAAAAAGCTTTTGATGCCTGACAATGGAAAGTCATTTGAAATGCAAAGAAATACGCACCGTGGTTGAGGGTGGTATCTGCTGTGGTTGATATCATTATAGATTAGTACACTGAAATTCATATGACCATGGAAGTCCCCAACATTTCTTTCCCAGGTGATAGATGGATATCGGGATCTCAATAACTTGCCAATATTCAGAAGTTAATATTTCATTACCTCCAATCTGTATTACAATCAGTTTTTGACACTCCATCACATAGGAAAGTGGTTCTGAGATGGTTGATTTGTCAAAATCTACAGTGTTCCTCCCCACCAGGATGAGACTTGGCCCAAGTTTTAGAGATGCAGTGTAAACTACATGTCTGTGCTTTAGCATTGCAAAGAAAATAAACTTTAAATGTCTGAGACCTTGATACGGTTAAAACAATCTTATACTCCTTACATTCAATAACATAAAATCATGACTATACATGCAGTGTGTGTGCTTGTGGACTTTTTCAAGTTAATGTGCATAGAAAATAAAACTTCAGCGACCAGTAGGAACACCAAAGAATCCAAACTTTAAACTTTCAAACTGTTTATAATGTTTAGGCAAGCCAAAGTCCTGACTAACTATTTTGTATTTCAGAAATCAAGGCATTGTAAGAGGCAGACTAGAGACACAGACAGATATGAGAACCAAACAGATATTTTATTTTACAGGTTGGTAAACAGACAATGGCAGGTGAGCAAACTTCAATCGATAGGCTTGAATGCGTAAGCTTGGCATACTGACTGAATGTCTCTGTTGCTGGGCGGAAGTGATTCTAGGAGCTGCTTATGGCAGACATAGCACCAGAATACAGACAGGAAGGACACAGTATCGCACAAGGGAGACAATTGAGATCTTGGAGGTAGGTACAGGTATACAGGTAAGTAATTCAACATGAGAATGAGTCCTTTTCCATAAGGGAGACCAGTCAATGTGGATGTAGTGGGTGCCTGCTCTTACGGTGCTCAAGTGATGAATGGTGAGTATCATGTGTGCGTGTTCAGCATTCAGGTGAGTGGAAGCGTGGATTGTTTTCTAGTGTTTCCGTGACAGAACTCCCCTCTCCATGGCCCACTCCTGATGGGCGTAGAATCCGATGTCATGGTGGGGAGCACCTGGTCTTGCGATGACTGGAGTGAAACTCTGCCTGGAGGTTGGGATCGAGTATATCGTCTCAGGGCATCCATGATCTTCTTCGGGCCCATAGCCTTCCCAGTCGACCAAGTACTCGAGCCATCCACCCTCAATTAAAGCTGACAGTCTGCAGTTAAAGTAGCGTACTGATATTGCATGTGTGTGCCCATCCTCTGTCTAAAACACTTCTATGAAACGTCCTATGAAGTCCTGCTTGCAGTCTCCTAGTCAATCTGCTTGTTTTATTATCTTACTCTGCCATTAGTGATAAACGGTCTGACGCCATTTGTTCCACTGTAATTTCCCTCGCCATAGTAGAAAAAAACTTGATCTCTAACAAAGATTGATGTTTGCGTATGCACTAGCAGACCTCCGTTACACTTTGATAGATTTGCATGTTTTTAACTGATGAAGTGAAGTTGACGCCATTGTTATTGTTTATTGCTTAAAGCCAAAGCTTATGAATATAAGTGCACTGAGAAGGCGACCGACCAATCACAATAGCTTGAAGAGCAGAACTCGCTTATATGGTACACACACACTCTGGCGAACCAATCACGATAGACCTGGTCAGCTTTACCAATCAGAGCATTTCGGAAGGCGAGACTTTGAAGGTACCGGAAGAAATCCAGTCGTTTCGTGAGAAGAGAGACAGTGGTGGATGATAAACTTGAAATATGTTAAATATAAAGGGGAATGAAACTAGAAACACGAACATCCATTGCTAAACACCCAAAACACAATCAAAGCTTCGAAAAGAGGAAAAAAAATGGGGGTTAAATATCATATCTGATGTTGTTCATTAACATTATTGGTGCATAATTGTGTTTAAAATTTGTAAGATTGGTTAATTTTATATACTGTTGGGCTATTTTAATCTACATAAACGTGTTTTATTCTCTAAAATAAAATGTATTTTTCTGGCTCCTTATTTGTTTAAAAAGTCAGAAACGTCTTTACTGTGTCCTGTTGCTGTAGTTATGCAACATGAGCAGCAGGTGAAGCAATAAGGAAATCCTCTGTGAGGCTAGACCGTCTCACTTCAGTTCAATTCTTGGACTTTTGAGGTGGCGTGCTTTGAAAAACATGTCCTCGTTTTTAAGTCCGCGACCTAAGGTTGTAGCCCCCGAATTGGGACACAGCTAATGTGAAGCTGCGTCAGAGAAACTCTTATTATAGGGAGATGGGAGGGTCTTCCAGTTGGAGAACCCGTGACGGCTAGCAAACCGTTCACATCCATTCCAAAAACTAGCATCTGGTCTCCATTCCTGCGTTCCGATGAAGCCAGGGCGTTAGCATAAGCCATTACATTATTTTTGCTAAAGGTTTGCAGGCTTGCATTGTAGTGACTTTGTCTTCGTTCCATTTGATAGGGTTTCCTCTACGCATTGTTCACTGTACCCAACTGAGCATACAACATAATAAAAAAGTGCTGCTGCTTACCACTTTTATATTAGTTTGTATAATTATAGCAATGTGGATGAATCCTTACACACATATGAAACTACTTTTTAATTGCAGAGTAATACAAATAAATACATTCATCACCTCGACCACAGTATATAATTTAAAATAATTAAATAAACTTTCACAATGTACAAAAGGCATACATGATTTTTTTCTAACCTGCGCAATGGCAGTTGGGTGATTTTACTTTTACATTTAGTCATTTATTTTAGCAGATGCTTTTATCCAAAGCGACTTACAAGTTGGGTAAACAATGGAAGCAATTGGGTCAAACATTTAGGACAACGAAAAGCATAAGAGCAATAAAAACATCACAAGCCTACTACAGTGTACAGAGCCAAGTTTAGTTTATCTAAGCATGATTTTTAATTTTTTAATTTTATTGTATATTGTAGAAAGATATAGAAATCTGAAATGATCAGTCAGGTGCAGACGGAAGAGATGTGTTTTCAGCCGATTCTTAAAGATGCCGACAGAATCTGCTAATCTTGTAGCAGCAGGCAGATCATTCCACAAATGTGGAACCGATCCAGAGAAGGTTCGTGAGAGCAAATTAAACCTTTTTGGGATGTCACCCACAAGACGTCGTTCGTTTGCAGAGGGTAAAGATCTGGCGTCTATATAAATCTGCATAAGAGAACGAAGATAAGGGGCTGACAAACCAGTGGTGGTCTTGTAGGCCAGGAGCAGAGTCTTGAATCTGATGCGAGCGGCTATAGGGAGCCAATGCACTGCAAAAAATGACGCTCTTACTTAGTCTTTTTTTCTTGTTTTCCAGTAAAAATGTCTACAAATGACATTTTCTTTATGAGCAAAGTGACCTAAGAAAATAAGTTTTGTTTTTAGTAAAAAATATGAAATTTCAGTGAATTTGTGCCTTAAACAAGCAAAAAAATCTGCCAATGGGGTAAGAAAAATAATCTTGAATTAAGGTTTACCTTTTTCTTAGTCACTTAATTCAAGATTATTTTTTTACCCCACTGGCAGATTTCTTTCCTTTTTTTAGGGGAAAATTCACTGAAATTTCATATTTTTCATCTTATTATATATCTTATTTTCTAAGGTCACTTTACTCACCAAAAACATGCATCTTGTTTCAAGAATTTGTAGACATTTTTACTGACTAAGTAAGAATGTCATTTTATTGCAGTGTTGTAATTGAGGAGTGAACGTGTGCTCTCTTCGGTTCATTGAAGACCACTCTTTTTGGTGCATTCTGGATCATCTGTAGAGGTTTGGTCGTGCATGCAGGAAGTCCAGCTAGTAGCCCATTTCAATAGTCCAGTCTGGACAGAACATGAGCCTTGGAATTTTCCCTTTCCACTTCCGGCACAGTGCCCTTCGAACAGAAACATGTGGGCTACCTTCGGATTGGGATCTTAAGATGGTGGAAGACCCTGTGAAGTGCACTTCGCAGTACACTTAGGGGCCAAATGGAACACACCTGAGTGTAAGAAACTAATTTCAACCTCTGTCACAGCATTTCATGCATGCCATTTTTTGATGGAACTTTGACTTTTGTACTTAAGCAATTGATTGCATTGCAAGTCTTCAGCATTGGACTGAATACATCAGAATGATTAGAGTGGACAATAAAGAGACTAGACTTTCTTATTCTCTCTCTCTCTCCTTGCATTATCTTCTACATAAGGCATTCCTTATCAAGCCGTTTAAAAGGCTCAGCAGTTTTGGATGTAATATTGATTTGAAATCACATCATAGTGTCATCACTACTGCAACGCTGATGGATCACAGTGGGAATTTAGTGAGGAGGGGTTAAATTATACAAATAACAGTGGATGATGGATGACCATAGCCCACTTCAAGCTGTTTCAGCTCTACAGCTTAAACAGAAATGCAAGCTCATGAGAGAAGAATTGAAAAGTCGAAGTACTTTTACTTTAACTTCACTACATTTGAAAGACAAATATCTTACTTTTTCCTCACTACATTTAGAAAAAGTTCAAAAGTAGAATGTCGTTTCCAAAGCCATGCCAGAGTTAAGGAAGTGTGCGTGCGTGCGTGTTAACTTCTGATCTGCTGCTATATAATTTAAAGCATTTAAACTGATCTGCTGCTATATAATTTAAAGCATTTAAATGAATGACGTTTTCACTAAACTTTTTTTTTTCAGTAAAAATTACTCTTCTCAAAAAACTACTCCGAGTACTAGTTACTTGTTCATTTTTAGGCGGTGTTATTTAATGAATCAATAAAAATTATTAATAATCAAATTTGGAGATTTATATAGAAATAGAGGGGGCACGGTGGCTTAGTGGTTAGCACGTTCGCCTTACACCTCCAGGGTTGGGGGTTCGATTCCCGCTTCCGACTTGTGTGTGTGGAGTTTGCATGTTCTCCCCGTGCCTCGGGGGTTTCTCCGGGTACCCCGGTTTCCTCCCCTGGTCCAAAGACATGCATGGTAGGTTGATTGGCATCTCTGGAAAAAATTGTCCGTAGGGTGTGAGTGCGTGAGTGAGTGAATGAATGAGTGAGTGTGTGTGCCCTGCGACGGGTTGGCACTCCATCCAGGGTGTATCCTGCCTTGATGCCCAATGACTCCTGAGATAGGCGCAGGCTCCCCGTGACCCGAGGTAGTTCGGATAAGCGGTAGAAAATGGATGGATGGAAGGATGGATGGATGGATATAAAAAATAGCTACTTTTAACAAAACACATCTTTACCTTACTGATAAAGCATATAACTGTATCCAACAATACAACAAAATAACCATTCAATGTGTTGTTCTGTCTGTCAATTATGAGCTCAGTTTTCCAGTTAAAACCATTTATGCACTTCCAAGACTGTTCAATCATGTGTACTAGGCACCACAATGCATAAATTCATAAATGAAAGCCCCAAATACTGCATGAAAAAATGACATTAAACTATCTACGTGTTTGTGGCAGGGGGGGGGGCGTGGTCCAGCGAGGACTACAGCAGGAGAGAGAGACCAGCGGTGAGTAATTGGTGCAAGTGACAAATGACAATCACCTGTGTCTCATTGCAGTAAGTGGTGTTGGGGAGCATAAAAAACATGCTGGGAAGCAGAGACGAGTAGAGAGAGAAGGACTACTGCTGGGAACCAGATCTTACCTCACTGAGAGAGAGTTTATGCCTGAAAGTGACTGTATGCCTGAAAGTGACTGTATGCCTGAAAGTGACTGTATGCCTGAAAGTGACTGTATGCCTGAAAGTGACTGTATGCCTGAAAGTGACTGTATGCCTGAAAGTGACTGTATGCCTGAAAGTGACTGTATGCCTGAAAGTGACTGTATGCCTGAAAGTGACTGTATGCCTGAAAGTGACTGTATGCTGAAAGTGACTGTATGCCTGAAAGTGACTGTATGCCTGAAAGTGACTGTATGCCTGAAAGTGACTGTATGCCTGAAAGTGACTGTATGCCTGAAAGTGACTGTATGCCTGAAAGTGACTGTATGCCTGAAAGTGACTGTATGCCTGAAAGTGACTGTATGCCTGAAAGTGACTGTATGCCTGAAAGTGACTGTATGCCTGAAAGTGACTGTATGCCTGAAAGTGACTGTATGCCTGAAAGTGACTATGATTTTTTGTTCATTTGAAAGAGTCTGACGCAATGTCTTGTGTTACGATGCGTATAATAAACCCAGCAGTAGTCAAAACCGACCTCGGCCTGCTTTGTTTCCTTTTACCTTACAGTACAGTGGTGCCGAAACCTTGGATAGAAGAAGCAGGTGAGCCGCCGCCATGCAATTCTCGGCATCCACGCCATTTGGGGACGTCATTTCGTCTCTCACGGTCCTGCATCAGGAACAACACCAGGCCTTGCTGCAGCTGAGAACCGACCAGGAGGGACGCTTCCAGGCCATTCTACTTGCTCAGCAAGGGGGACCGGGAGGTTCGGGCCGAAGGCAGCGCACCAACGCACCTGCCAGCCCACAGGACAATCCCGAAGCCTTCCTCGACCTCTTTGAAAGAGCGGCGGAGACCGCCGGCTAGACACGGGATCAGTGGTCCACACGCCTTGTTCCTCTTAGGGCGGGGGAGTCACAGTTGGCTGCGCAGCAACTGCCCACTCAGAACCTCCTGGTCTATGACGACTTGATGAAGGCCATCCTGCAACTTGATACCATTGGCCTATCCACACTGAAACGTGCTGAAAACGTATATATCCATGCTGCGTAGTAAAACATCATGCTACAGCCTGTGTAGGCGTTTGTTTACTTTTTGCCTTTGTCACGCAAATGTGAAGCAAAGGGATGCTGCTGCGGGTAACACAAAATTTTAAAATTTCCAAAGGGAACATGAAACTATCCTTGCGCTCCGCTGTCAAACAATAACTGCGAGTAATTAAATATTTAGTCTCCTAAAATGAAATCTAAATGATCCACGTACAACATTCCGCTATCATACTGGAAAGCAGTCAAAACATTAAGAGCATTTATTGTGCTTTAAACTGTTTACTTCTGTTAGAAACTACAAAAAATAAGTTGGTATATGTCTTGAGAAGCGTCATTCATTTTTAAGACTTATTTTTTGACCAGTTGTGGTCTGTGAAATAAATAGTAAAAGTTCTGAACTATTCTATTGTTTTCTTGTCCAGAAGAAATGAAAATATTTACAATAATACTATATTGATACATTAATATTGAATTTAATTGGTGACTCTTGTCAGGTCCCGGGTCTAATTTAATTAAAATAAAATCTTGTCTTGTCGTTTGGAAGTTTTACTACCTCTTTGGATTATGTTCCAGCCTGTGGATTATTCTTTCCTGTCAAATTTTTGGATACATAACACTTTTTTTTTTCAGACTCCGTTTTTTTTATGCTTTATTGCCCATCTTGTTTTCCCCTCAATTTTTCCCTTGGGATCTTGCCTGGTCATCCGAGCATCCAGCAACCTGCCACCTCTACCCCCTCGGCCCCAACACGGTCTCTCTTTACCCCGCCCTCGGGCACAAGTGCCGGAATGGACTTTTGGGTGGCCGGTAGGAATTCGCCCACCTATCCTGCAAAGGGGTAGTAGTAACAAAGTTTTCCCTCGTTTTGGTTTTTGTCTTCTTTATTCCTTAGTCTGTGCTCATAATTTGTTAATTGCGCCTCGCCTGTTTCTGTTCCCCTTGGTTACGTCTCCCCATGTATTTAAGCCCTGTTTGTTCCTTCGTTCATTGTCTAGTCTTAAATATAACTGTTTTACTTACTGTTGAGTTACATTGTGTTTTTGTATGGTTTCAGTGGATTTTGGATTAAATTCTCACAATGTTATCTACTCGTCTGTACTCCCTAGCAGTTCTGTGACAATATGAAATTAGTTTGATATAAATGTTTTTTAAATCCTCACTATTGAACATGGTTGTATGACAGACCATGCTGTCATGTACACTGCTGTAATCAAAATCATGCAAAGCTCTTCTGCTTACAGGATTTTACAATGCAGAAGAGGCTTATGTGGGAGGAAGATGTACATGTTTTGATCTCTAACAAAATCTGGCAGGTGGGTGGCAAATACAACAGCGCAGCATAGACGCAAGTAACAATGCCTTCTGTCAGAAAAAGAGCAAGAGACTCAAATTTGGGTGACCTGAAGTGGTACTACTCGATATGTTAGCGCACTGTTGTTATCTGCACTGACAACAATGCCAATATTTATCCGATACACTTGAGTACTTTAAAGTCAACATGAACGAAGTTGCGATTTGATTTCTTTTCGGTACCGTGACGTAAATCCGTGTACCCTTTTTGATTGGTTTGTTGTAAGTTTGGCCTGGAGGGGAGGGCTAAAAATGCCTGGCCATTGGACAGATTGTGCACGGATAAATCATTCATAATAATCACTGCAAGACTGTGTAAAATAATAAATACAACATTTTTGTGGTACATGGTAGCTCTCAAAACTGTAATAACGTTAATGTATATTTGCAGTAGGCTATTTAGTAATATCATTATCCTATATCATGTTGTATTTTAAGCTAAATATGCCCATAATGCACACATGGTTCATGCATTGATGCTTATCAGAGCTTAACATCAATAGCATAGCATGCTACTTCCAAGTCAAAATCATGTCTCCCTTATTTCATGTAAGAAAGGCATTTGTGTGTCAAGTGTGGTCACGGAAAAAAGAACAACATAGAGATAGGTAAGTATATGTTCTATATTAAGCTGTTATATTAAGATGTTCTGACAGTGTAGCTGTCTACTGTATATGGGCAGTAGACAGCAGCTTGCTTAAGTTTGGAGCAGAGCTTAAGACTCTAACTTTTATTCCTGTCTCCCATAAAGTGTTTCCAAATTGTTTGCTTAAATAGATTTTATAAGCAGTTTATCAACAACTGGGTCCAATACCGTGAAATCCTAATGCATTCTTATGACTCCTCTAATTAAAGCTGTTTTCTTCACACACTTCCTGAGCCTTTCTTCCCAAATACCTACCGTTTGCTAATACATGCATGTGTTTAAAACATCTTTCAATATCATATTGAATTTATTCATGTCCCTAGGGCCTGTAGGGCTTATTGCATAGTTTGCAAACACCACAATGAATTGAGGACAAACAAACATGCTTGATGTTTAGTGTTTACCAGGACAGATATTTAAAAGCAATCCTGCCCTTCTAAAGCGGTGCCTTTGATATAGTTACTGAAAAAAGACGAAGGTATCTTGACATTTTCTGCTAGATGCCTCACTGTGAACTGGGCCGAATAAAACATCTCTGAAATATAAATGTAAAATGTTCAAATAAATCTCTCCATCAACATGACTGCCTCTGATTTACAGCCCCACATGCGGTGAAAGATACAACTAATGATTTATTGAGGTCACAAAACTAACAGGGAAAGTCTGCGCCATAAAAAGTAGAGCGCTCCCTCAACAAGACGAGAGCAATCTCAGAGTATGCAAATGTATTTTCTCCCTAATGTTTTCCTTGTAGGGGTTCCTGCTAAAGCAAAACCATAATAACTTATTAGAGCAATCCCTGAATATAAAAAATGTGTTACACGTCTCAACACATGATTGATTCACCATATTGTGAGGTGTGGTGAATATGTGAAACTTGTGATTTTTGTCTGTTAACAAAGACTTATATGTAGACTTACATTAAAGCTGCCATTCCCCACGATCGCATTTTTCAAAATTAAGTTAGTGTGTAATATTTCTATTATAGCATAAATGATACCTGCAAAACGATAAAGCTCAAAGTTAAATGCCGAGCGAGATATTGTCTTTAACATAATTCACTTTTCAAGGACTAAAGAGAACGGCTGGAATTGACTACAGCCCTCTACTTTCCAGGTACATGATGTCAGTATTCCAAGTGCTTTTAATAACCTCTGCCAAAAGGGAATATGCCAAAAACAGTTCAAGGCCTTCCTCAGAGAAGAGGAAGACCCGCTGGAATAGCATTTGGTTATCAGAGATTGTAAACATTTGAATGAGCTACACGTTAAACTACTTTCACTTTCATCACAGTTCTACACCTGGAAATAAGAATTCAGCTAAACACATTCTAAGATAACCCATGGTCAAATGACAGCTTCCATGACTTTAACATCGGCTCTGAAAGCTGTTCTGGGTAATACACTGATATTGTTTATGTGTGCGGATACCTCTGTCTAAAACACTTCTATGAAACGTCCTCTGAAGTCCTGCTTGCAGTCTCCTAGTCAATCTGCTTGTTTTATTATCCAACTCGGTCGGGACCGACCAATCACAACAGCTTGTGGAGCAGAACTCACTGATATGGTATGGGTGGGACATCTTCACACACACACTATAAGCAGGGAACCAATCACGATAGACCTGGTCAGCTTTACCAATCAAAGCATTTCGGAAGACGAGACTTTGAAGGTACGGGAAGAAATCCAGTTGTCTCGTGAGAAGACAGCGGTGGATGATAGACTTGAAATACTGTATATGAATATAAAGGTTTTTTCAAAATAGAAACATGAACATCCATTGTTAAATACCCAAAAAACACAATCAGCCTTTAAAGGAATCATCGGTGCCATTTCTAGCTTCCAGAATGTGATGAGAATAAGCAGTCGCCTAGCAACCATTCAAAACACCCTGTATTGCATGTGGAAAGCTTTGCATAGGAAGCACAACACATTTTTTCAGGGGTTTTCTCATTATAAATGACTTATCTTACTTTGGGTTTGTGTACAGATTAAATTTATATAGAAAATCAAACACATCTCTTTGGTTGAATATTACATTCACATTTGGAAGAAGCCCATTGAAGTGTAAACGTTCAAGCACGTCTGTGGGTCATGGGCATGACATTAACTTTTTTCCTCACCTGCCACAATGGCTCCTGGTTTTCCAAAATTACTAGCCACTATATTTTTTCAACCTGCAGAGTTCCAAAACACTATAATCCATTTTGAGTAATTTAGTAAAATTAGTTTTCTTTAAAAAGTAAGTGGCAAGATGAAAACCACTACTTTGTGTTTCAATGTTTCACATAGCATCTTCAGGTTCTAATTTTTTCGAGACGCTACAAATCCATCCTTTTTTTCAAAAAAATGTTGGTTTATTTCTTTTTAAAAGCAAACAAACAAGAGAACATGAAACATATGACATCAGGGATTATTATAAATCAAATAAAAGCCAATGCATGAAATAAATAACAGCCAAATGAAATAAATAGTAACAAACTAAATAAAAATAAATATTTTCAATTTCATGTTTCAATATTTTCCACCACATACAGCAAATAATTTAAAATAACACATACAGATACTACTAACGAGCGAATTCTGATTGGTCGAGAGGACATATCGCATTTAGGTTCGGGACGTTAAACATTGATGGAGCAGTGAATAGGTTTAGAACACAGCAAAATGGCATGACAAACTCATTTTTTAATCATTTTTTAAATTTGGCGTTTAATGCGTTTTGGAAAAGAGCTCTTCATATTATATTGGGGTGTAATGATTTTGAATTTAATCAGATGTCTTATTTTGTGTACGTTTATTATTAAGTATGCACAAATTAGATGTATTTGAACATGTAACCCGCCCCTAACAGAGTGTAAATTATAAAGTAGGTAGCAACCCTCAGGGTCGTCTAGGCCCTCTATGATGACCTAAAAAAAAAAATTAAAAACTTTAAAATACTATTTTCAATAAAAGTCTGCCAATTTTCCCTATTAGATATGTATTATTGACTTCCTGGATCGATTTGGACTCCACGTGAGATTTCCAAGTCTGAGGAGAGTAATTCAAGATAACGGAGCAGTCGCAGATGTCATATGCTGTCCTGCGCAGCCTTCTTATGCCGGAAGAAGTCAAACGTTTGCTTCCACAGGGTTGCGGTGCCTTCTAGAAGTGTACCGCTGGCTGACAGTACAGTAAATCAATGGGAAAGACAAATTATGAGTGACGTAAAACTGGACAATCAAATAATTTTTCTAAATGGGTTTTGTTTAATTACCAGCTTTCTGCTATCTGGGGTGTTGTTCACCAACAGTCTCGTAAAGCAGAAGAACATGCTAAGTTTTTTTTTGCTATACGGTCAGTTCCATACATATAGTTCAGTGTAACGTTACCAGTTTTAATGTGTTGTTCTGGTGATAACTGTCTTGGCTGTGTTTCAGCTTGTTGCGTTTCAAGTCCGGAGGAGGATTGTAAATGTATCATGTGGTGAGTATGATGATGTATTCTTACTTCTATAGGAAAGCACAGTAAGTTAAAATACCTAACTGAACTGTGGTAAGTGTGTGTGTTGGGTGGGGGGGTTGCGTTTGTGCAGAGGGCCAAGGCTAAAGTCACGGTTCGCTACTGTATAAAACACAACACGTGATAGAAAGATACGGCTACATATGCTGTTTATTCAAAAAGTGCAATTATTTCAACCATTCCCAGGCCATAGAACAGACCGAAAGCGTTCCCCTTCTCCGTCTGCCTTAAAACTCTGATCCTAACCAGTGTTCTGAAATATTCTGTGCCTGAGATTTCCGGTGACCCTGGGTGGAGCGTACTGTACATGAATATTCATGAGTTTCCTGTTTAATTTTAAAGCTTCGCCAATGCACATTCAAATGAAACAGGAAACTCATTAATATTCATGTCTACTCCAATATTTCAGAACACCAGAGTCTGTGACAGGATAAAAAAAAATGTATCTGGTTAGGAAGTGGGTAGGAGTGGTGTAAGCAGGGAAAGCGTGACACTGCATTACGAGCAGATAATCCACTTGGCTTGTTTGCTAACAACAATCTCAGCATTTACCCTATCAGCTCAAGAGAGAACCATTACAAATAGACAAAGCTGTCTTACCTGAATTCTCTATACAGTCTCCAAGCATTGGGCTCCAGACAAAAACAATAAATTAATGAGCCATTTGCTCCTATAGAGGAAAAACACAGGCGTCAAATTATTTTTTTAAGAGCCACATAACATGAATTTACATTTTTAAATGACATACTTTTAGTTATCCTGTTGTGTGTACATCTCATGGGTTTGCTCATATGATGTATTTTTCAAGTTGTTTTTTCCTCATAAGCAAGTCCATACAGAATCTGCAGACATTTATTGTTAATTCTGCACTAAAATTTGGGGAAAATCTGCAGATTTCAGTGGAATAGTATCAAATGGGTTTACATTTGTCCACAAATATAGTTGTGTGTAAGTGTGTTCAAATAGCTTTCAAATGCTGCCTATTTATAGTGTATATTGTATTGCAGGTGATAACATATTTTGTTCTGCTTATTTAAAAACAATCATAGAAGCTTTGTTATTGACTGATGCTAAGACGACTCTGAATACATCAGACCAAATTTGCACTCTGAATACATTTGAACCAACCAAAAAGACCATATTAATATATTATATGTAGCCTATACTGTATGAAAGAGTAAACATTTTATTGCTTATAGAGTTTAAAGCAAAAATAATGCGGTTGTGTCAATACCTTATTATGTGCGGTGCTTCCGTTTGAAACAATTGAAAAACAACAACGTTTGCATGGTCACCAATGGCGATCTCTGCAAAAATATCACTCGCAAATATTTTTAGTCGCAGTCTGGAGCCCTTACATTTACATTCAGGCATTTGGCAGACGCTTTTATCCAAAGCAACTTTCATTGCTTTATCCTATACATCCCCTGGGATCGAACCCACAACCTTGCGTTGTTAATGCAATGCTTTTACCACTGAGCTACATGAACTATATGCAATCGCTACTACGTCTGAGAACGAAGTCAACTCCTCTATGCAAAGCTGCTAACAAAGCGAGCCAGACAGATGATGCATGCAGATGATTCTCTGGTATGTTCTGGTGATGAACGCTGCAGTTTTCGATATGTTCCAACAGGATAGCGTCTACTGTGCCGGAGCTTTTGTCACCGTGAAGAGATCTTAGGGATCTAATTTCTGGGCCTGGAGACCACAAATCTGAAATCTGACTCATACAGTATGTATTTGACCTTGCAAAGCAGACATTATACTCTTCCAAAAGCACATCAGTGTTTCATCTGCCGCCCACCCTCCTCTGGAGAAACCGGCTCGGAGGGAATTGCCATTTATTTCGTCATCCCTTGTGATGGCAGGACAAAGTTATTTGCTATTTCCTGATCTAAATGTCAAGTGTCTCTCTTCAGTACCTCCTTTATATATATGTCAAAAAACTGAAATCTGTTTTTGTTATAAATCATTATGTACACAAATCTTTAGTTAAATCCATATTATTTGTGTAAAATAATGTCCTTCATGGATTTAAGTATAAAAACGAAGTGTTGATATATGCAACTTATTGCAAATTGATTAGCGTTCCCGTGGTTCCCGTTCCCGTGAAGTCCCGTGAACCAGAAGTTGCGATCGTTTTTTCTTCCGTATTATGACACATTTCAAAGTAGAAAATGAGTGGCCGTGGCTTGCATTTTTTCACTGCCAATTGATTAGATATGTAAAAACAGCGGTTGGAATGATTTTGAAATGAAACTGGCAGCAGACTGACAGTGGAAGGGGAGGAGTCTAATTTACATAATTTCAGATCGATAACATTGTATTTTCAGAATTTAACTGAAGATCATGAGTGTACATGAATTTAAAAGAAAGTGAACCACATTGATAAGTTATTTACTACAAACGCTGCAACATTTCATGAAAACGTAAGAATTTTCATTTATTATTTCACTGGACTTTAAATGTTTATTAACACTTTACACAGTGTTTTTGTTACATGTGCTTAAGTATTAACAGTAACTGATAATTGCAAGCCATCAACCATAAACCTATAGCCTAACAAGTACATGTTGTTAATTAATATTACTTTAATATAACTATGTATTTGTATTTGTTTATATATTTTGTATTTACACTGTAACGAGAACACCTAAATAAAGTTGAACCAAAGTTTTTAGTTCTAGTTTGTGTTTGTTGATTTTGGTATCCACAACTTTCTGGATTTAACCTAAACTTCTGTACATTATTAAAATGTCTTTACCAAGACAAAAAACAGATTGCAAGTTATTATCAGACATAAAAGATAATCACTAAACTGAGTTATTTAAACCACATGTTATACAGCGCAATGTTTTGCACTCAATAACTTGTTGCACTTGATAAAAATCTATTCGGAGCAAACTTTTGATTAATTGATCAATTTGATAAAATCCTGTGTCTGTTCTTTTAAGTACAGATTCTGTTGTTAATGTAGAGGTGTCATTAAGTGTCTTGCTTAAACCTTTTCAGAACATTCAAAAATCAGATCTTGGTGGACTAATAGTATGGAAGCTGATTTTGCCTTTTGAGAAATGTTCTTGGGGCAACTTCGTTGACCCTAGAACAACAGTTGTGTAGAAAACTCTAATCCCAACCACAACCACTTGTGTTATCCCCTAAATCTGATTGATTTATTGAAATTGTATCCCAGGGTCAACATTGATGTTTGACCCAAGAACATCTCTCACTTTGCAAAATCAGGGCGAAACCTTACAGTGTTAATTCCAGGTACTCTATCGTAGCGTCCTGTATGTGAGGGAGAGTAGTTTTATCCGATAATAAGCACAGATTTTATACAGTATATTTGTAAGCAGTAGAGTACTGTAAAAGTGGTGTTTATTAACAGCTTGTATGTTGCACAGCTGAATAATTGTCAGAAACTTAGAGATGGTTTTGTTGCCTGGACACATTCTCAAAAATCAGTGTGTCCTGTATCCGTCAGCCCTCCCTAAGGAGTGTGCTCCACTGATTGCACCCCACTATATTAAGGCTGGTATTGACTTTTTTCCAGAAAGACGAGTTAATCAGGTTCTGAGAGAGGCGTACAGTAATGACTGCTTTCTATGTAATGCTACTCAATATGTCATATGAAGTTTTTCCAAAGCTTTTCCCACACATCTAATAAATAAAGAAGGATTTGACTCTATATGTCCTTGACCTGATTAATCCATTTATTTCAAAGGTTTTATCATATCCAGGACTTAAACATGTGTAGACCTACATCAAACATCTCACTGAATCCACTTTCCACCCACCTCTGGTGTTAGCTCACAGATCAGTAAATCTTTGATGTTAAATTTAAAACCAGGCTCTACCTTGAAGTGTTTGCGGTCTGAAATATATTCAATGCTTTGAGATCAACTTCTGGCAGCATATCACATTGGCTATTTTGTGATCTTGTAGTGTAGGAACTGCTCATCGCAATGAGATCAAATGGTTGATGGCTGCTTCTGCAATATGTGATTTCCATTAAAGTTCAACAGGGTTTAGTGTCTGTTAATGTACTGTATATTTGACCTCATTCATGTTAGCACAGTATGAGCAATCTTATGAAAACATATGTAATCAAGTTTTTATATTTGATCAAACAGTTTAAAGATAAACACGTATGCATACATAAATATAGTGTATATTAAGAAAGTAAATGATGTTTATTTTAATTTGATGTGGACCATCTTGCAATTTGGTATGTGTCATGCACTCATCCAGCTAGATAAGAATGAAAATTCTTTTGACAAATGTCAAGGGAAAAGAAAAAGTGCAATAAAAAGAAAAAGTAGGTACATATTAAAGGTTGAATGCAAACAGGGTATTGAGTTGGCATCACATAAAAGGTTATTTCTTCGATTGTGGTCGTCTTTTGTTGACATTTCATGCTGTATCCAGGAGGGTAATGGGTTTATGTGGGTGTTGTCATGTCTTGTTTCTTGAGCTCTAAAGAAAAGATGCTATGGATAAACTAATACAAAACTCTCTTCAGACGTAGACAACCGGTATACTAAATGTCAAGCAAAAGTGCTTGAAAATGTCTTTAAAATGTCAAAGTAATTTAAAGAATTATCCTCAAACCTTGAACGTTCTTTCAGAATATACAGTGGTTGCATTTCGATGAGGGATGAAAAAACTCATCTAAAACTTAAAAAAAAGTATTCCAAGTATATATCGAGCTGCTCATAAAATATGTCATCGTCGGTATAAACAGATGATGTTGAATGTATTATAATAAATAGCTTAAAATCCAGCATTTTTATTTCTAACTTTGATGGCTTTATTCTGAATTCCATCTCCATCTACTAAAAAAAGTAGTCAAAACAAAAGTATACCATACTTAATATAATAAATGCAGTAGCCATTTTCTCATCGCTTTATAAATGTTTGTTTGAATATTGTTTCTACAATGAATAAGGAAGCTGAAATAAACAGATGCAAGAAGCTGTAGTTTAAGCATGTAAACATAGTTCTTCACTAACGTAATGAAATCCATTAACATGCATTTACAGTACCTTCTCATTTACCTCCAGGGGCAATTTTGATTCTCCAGTTCAACCTGAGGGCTGTTCCCTAAAACAATATAATGAAATAAGCCAGGCTTATTTTGGTTAGTGAGACTTATTGTCAGTCAATTCGGCTTCAAAAAGCAAACTTAAAATAGTTCAAACTCAGTTACTATGGCAACTTAAACTGGGAAATTAGCCTGGTCTGGGACAGGCTAACTGTCAGGCTAAGCCTTAGTTGTTGCTTAACTAGAGGTCAATGTAATGTGATGATATTACAACTGATTCTCTGTCATGAGGCAATATTAAATCACTTTAATGAACATTATAAATACAAATTTAAAGAAATCAATTTAATAAATTATAGAACACAATAAGAAATGAATTTATTCTCTGTTTCATACATCTGTGTTAGATTATATCAGTTTGATATAATGAAAATGTCAATAATAAAGTTTGAATATAAACATTCCCAAATAATTGATAAGAGCTATAACAATTTCAAAGAATTATATTGGCTAAAAATATGTAAATCACAACAATTTATAGTGACCTACAGTTTCAAAAAATGGCAAGGTAAAATGGGATGTCTTGTGTGTGTTGTATATTGTCTGCAAGATGAGAGAGAGGCTGCCAATGATGGTTGTAGAGAAAGACTGATGGGGCAACAAAAACAGATTTTTGATGACGATTAAACAGATAGTTCAATTTTTTGTAGCCTTGAATTTTTTTTCTTCAGTTTAATAAAATTATTTTATTGTAGTCTATCTGCTTGCTGCAGAGAAAGCATAGTGTTTAAACAACATGTCCTGTGTTACTGTCTAATGGTGTGCGTTTTTTTTTTGCATCTTTTTCCAGTTGTTGGATTTTCAAGTTAACTTTCAGGTTTGTTAACTTTTCAGCTATATTCCTTTTTGTGTGGAGGTAGAGCTTGTACACAGTCTTCATCTTCTTTGCATTAGAAACAGAAACAATGATTTGATGGGGTACTATTGGCATTTGTTGTAATGACTCAATATTCAGTCTGTCACACGTGGTCCCAGTCTACAGTATCCTGCAGACAATCATATTTGCAAAATAAATAATGTGAGCACCTCAACACACAAGTGGGCCTTCAAATCTAATGTGCAAACAGTGATTTCTGTATACCTAGACTCACCTGTGAACATACAGGCACATTATTCTGAAATGTAGATGGTTATCTGAAATCAAGATTTAAACTCTGTTAATGAATGCTTTGAACTCTTTAAGACATTTACACAGCACTGCATTGTAATATATTTGATATAAAATAAAAACAAGTAATGTAGGTTTAACATTTTTATACAAGATATTTTAATAACTTTTCCTTGCTTACTGTTTGAATAAATTTAAGCAAAGATTAATATAAAGTATTATTGTATTTATTTGTATTAAAATAGGCTATATGAATATATTTGAACGCTTTACGCTTCTGCATGCATTGAGTCATTTAGGAAATTCTTGCCAATCTTTCCCTCTGGTTTTGATATTTGCAGTGGTAGATTCACAGTTTGTTCATTTGAGGATTAAATTCTTTGCACGTTTTGCAGAAGATGCCTTAAAGCATCAATACATTGTGTGTCATCCGCCATTAAACACATAATAAGAAGAAGAGCACCAATCACCGATCTCTTTCCTTAGTGGATTGATTTGATCAAAGCTTGACTTGCAGCATTGCTGAATATTAGTGTAAACATGCAATTATCTGAACTAGGTGAACCTGACTCAAATTAGTCAGATCCCATGATCTTCAATTTACCATTATGGAACCGAATTAAGCGTGACTGATGAGTTCGGTTCATTCAAGTCAGGTGTTGGCTTTAATCGCCGCATTTCTTAGCGGACTTTTATGTAACAACCCTCTGATCGGCATATGCCTTTGAACTGCAAATAATACTTTTTAACCATGACAACATGCTAAGGGTAAGATTAGAAAAGGAACCCAACAGTTCAGTACAATCAGCGGCAAACACTTTTATCTTTTCCAACCTCAGGCCTAAAGCTTGAGAGTACAGAAACTCCAGCAGCTCTGTTTGTCTGCATCTTTCTTAAGGGCTTTTCCTTTTCTGCCCCTCTCTACTGTACAGGGCCTGGGAACTGACCTGGATTTATTAAGAATTTACAGTTTTGAAACTTCTTAAGTTCATCTTCAATTCCTGCTTCCCATCTGTGGGTGGATGAAAGACGAGCTTCTAAATTCCCAATGGTTTTACATGGTATTAAGATGTTAACAGCTGGAGTATCATCCTGCACTTTTTAAAACAATCTGCTTTACTTAACCAAGAATGCAGTACAGTACTTCTGTGACTGTTCGAGTAGCACGGGGTGTTGTTCTGATGGAATTGTGTGCTGTAATCTCAAGCAATGGTTAAGTTTGACAATGAGATTAAAAGTTAATGTGATAACCTCGGAGGTTACACTTACAGGAAGGTTTGGCAAGCTTAAGAAAATTCAAACTTGCATTAAGAAACCTACTCTCAGCTGGGACAGCACCACTCCTCCATATGTGATTGGGCAAAATTCAATCACTGGAAGCTATATTTGGGATTTTGCAATCTGGTATCATGTATTATGTACAAGGTATTTTGTGAATATTAGAGCATTTTATACAAATTAAGGTCAGCTTGAAGTGGTCACAGACCCATATGAGCATAAAAATATATCCTATATCATATATAACAGAGCACTTGCATTTTACACCTAATACTTCTGTAGATAATCAATAATCAGATAGTAAATGCTATTGCTGTGTGCTATTGCACACAGAGAAACATAACAGGTATGCACAGGGCTGGAAATGAAGGGGGAAGAATACAGGGGGAACTTAGAACTGGGAGGGAATTTAAAGTAGGGACGGAGTTCCAGTTCAAAATGTTAATGATTTTTCTTTTATTAACATGATAGCCTCCAAACACTAATCAAATTAGATACGAAAATATGGTACCCACATTTAAAGTGAAAAAACTATGGTTCCCAGTGTATCTTGGTCATTTCCACCACTGGGTATATATGAGTAAAAAGCAGCTTATTCAACGTAATGAATGATGCAATTTACAAGAGGAAAAATGTGTTGTCATGTGCAATATGCATACACAGCAAATGAATCCATAAAACTGTCCGAAAAAAGTCAGAAGACCATCCTGAAAAGCCTGTGGGTATGAGAAAGCTCTCAAAATGTTTTACTTAATAGTTATAGTAGTTATAACTAGTATCTAGTAGTTCTATTTTACCTTACTGTAAAATAATTTAATTTACACATTTTGCTGACTAGTTTATTTATTTTTCATATTTTTGAATAGTAGTAGCATTAAAGCTATGGAATAGTACATTGTGACTAAAGCCTAAAATAAATCAAAACTACGTGTTGGCCATTCCACTCTCAGTAGTACTCCTGCTCCATTTTCAGTGTTGGCTTCACCCTGACTCTCTGAAGAATAATTGAATCTCATCTCTTATTAGTTGCCATGAGTTTGCAGGGTGAGTTACTCTTTCACTCTCTGTCCCTCTGCACAAGCTCCTAATGACTCCCCTGTGCGTTTTAATGGGCATCTGGAGGAGCAGAAATGTCCTCATTCGTTGCCTAGAGAACCTGCAGTGACTTCTTCACAGAAGGTGAATTTGCCACAGTCCCGCATCTCTGATTCTGCCTGTTAAAGAAAGGGCGGAGGAAAACTTGTGCTGGATTTGAACATCAAGTCAGTATAATGTAAATAATCTTCACTACCTGCTCTGTGGCCATCTGCTTTGTCTTATTAAAGCTGTAGCTTCTGACATCAGCGTGAATAATTGATCACTTTCAAATTGAAGCCATTAATGAAATGTCAAAGAGTGTTCATTAAGATACCAAGAGAGAAATGTTAGGTCTTATTGGATAAACAACTACAATGAAGTCACCATATTACAAACAAAACTCAGTCCAGACCGAGATACAGGAGAAAGGCAAAACGAAATCATTGCAGAAAAATGATTAACAAAATGTTTGTGTGTGTGCGACTTTCCAACATATCTGTATTGAATCAGTGGAAATGACAGATGACATTTTTAGCACTCGCTGATGCAATATCAGACCTTGGCTTGCCTGCTAAGAAATAAACAAACAGCCATTTCTATCTCAGGAGAAAAGTCATTATTCATCTTTAATGGTTTTCTCAAACACTCTCAATAGCTTTTCTGGAAGGGACACTGTTCCCCCAATGCACGGAGATGCAATTGGGAATGCTGAGATAATTACCAGACATTCATCAGGATAAACTTCAGTGCGTCTTCAGTCAGCGGGTACAGCACCATTAAGCCTAAACTAATGGAATATGAGATGTGTTTGTGACAGGTGAATAAATAAATGAACACGCAGTGAAACAAAGTAAAGGCAAACCCAATGTAAGCTACTGGGGACTTGGGTTGTAGACCAAATTGGGACTTCCATTAACTGGTGTAGCATACTGTCCCTCATCTGCCATTATAGAAATATTAGTTTGATTTATGCATAATGACTAGTAGCCCTGCTATCATAAAGATTATTCGAGTTTATGGACAAATAATGCATTCAGTTTGAACTCTGTACATTGTTAAACCCACAAAGCAGCTGGAGCCTTCAGCATGGGCTGTTGTTGTATCGTACTTTCTCTGTTCATGGTCCCTGGTTAACTGAAGTTGCACCGTGTCCAGACGAATGACAGATGCCCATCCCCAATTTGAGATTACGCTAGCTACAGCTGCAGACTGACTGACCATCCCAGCTCCCTCTAAGGCAATTCCACCACCAGCCAAGAGAAATATGACCATCAGACCATCCCAGCTCAGACCACTACATCCCCAAACAAGAGCAAAGATGGACTATTTGTCTTATTAATGCCGAAGTTACAATATTTGGTATTAAATGCTAAACTAAAATCACATGTCACATCAGTTTGAGTGCAGCTATGACACGTCAGAGGGGATCTGGCCCTCCCGGTTGAGCCTGGTTTCTCCCGAGATTTTTTTCTCCATTAATCAATCATTGGAGTTTGGGTTCCTCGCCACAGCAGGGCAGTGTTGGCCTGCTCACCGGGAGACTGCATTCATTCATTTATTTATTTATTTATTTATTTAGAAATTAGATATTATTTATTAGAATGATCTTACTCGTTGTATAAATACCATGCACTGTGCTGTGTTTAAACTTTTCTGTTTTTCCTGTTTGCCCCTGTAAAGCTGCTTTGAAACAATACACATTGTGAAAAGCGCTATATAAATAAACTTGAATTGAATTGAAGTACAGACTCATTTAAAAATGCCTCTTGATTTTTTGAGTCTTCTTTTACATGCTCACTATAGAAAGAAATCATACATTTTTAACCTGATGGCACACTTAGGTATATTTATATTTTCATAAATAAAAATAAGCCCTATGAAAACAAGTCATTTTCGCAAAAACTCCAATATAAAGTATAACAAAAAATAATTCAAGATCAAATGAGGTAGTTTCACAGAAAGTTCAAACTGCAGTTGAGGATCACCAATCTTTGTCAGTAATTATGATTACGATTGCTCGTGTCTTAGACCTAGTTAGCACATACACAGATATATTTTTACGAGTACACATGTTTTTCCTTCTATAGTTTCACGCTATAAAGCGCTATCAAAGCATGCCAAACCAACAGGTGGCGATATAACCCTAACCATAAAACCATGTTGGCCAATCAAAAGCCTGGAATCTGACGTCAAACAAAAAAGATAGCAGCACGCATTCCAATGGCGTACGCCAAATCTCAGACTTCACCGTCAACACGACAACACTGAAACCAGAGTTTCTAAAAATCTTCACCCTGGCCCTAATTTAATAAAAGTTTGGATTCACTGGATTGACCGGGTACTGCGTTTACGTGTGGACGAACTTCCAAACAGCATAGAAATTTTTGAAAATACCCTTGTTCGTGTGGACAGGGCCTCATATAGTAATGAGAAATCCTAACAATGTGGTAGGATTTAGATGAACATTAAACCACATTTTTATTGTTGGACGGAAGTCATGAACTTCACTTAATATGAGAATCAGCCTAAAATGTTTCACAGAAGGATATTATTTTCACCACTCCTTTCGTTCATGTCAGATTTTTTAATGAAAATTGAGTTGAATTGTGATAGAAATAATATTTTGGTGAAATCATTCAACCACTCCATGCATATGAACAATTTGCATACCGTGCCATTTTGAACACCCCCAATCTCTCAGAAGACCACAGATTGGTTAAAACATAAATGACCTACTTTTCAGTGAGCAGGACTGAAGCATATATTGACGGGAACCTGCATACAGTATGCAGCTACAGTTTCAATAATGCGTGTCTCATTTTTCACAAAAGAGCTCTCAACCTCAAATGCTCCATTTCAAGTTCTCTCTGTCAGGCACATTACCTCATTAATTCGTACTTGATTCTCAATCAGAGATCATGTCTGATGAAACAAAGACTTGTGACAGCTCAGAGAGGGCTGACGGGAAACACTGTAACAGAAAACAGTAGCCATTCATGATGACTGAAGATTTCAAAGTTTGTTGCTATTTTTAGCTAATTGTTATTTCATTTTACACTCTCAAAGTAGTATTTTTTCAATTAACTTATCATTGAACAAGGACAGATATTGCGTAATTAAATTCCTGCGATTATTCTGTAAGAAATCTTACACAATGTTCAATATCATCAGTAGTATAACATCCTCAGCTCCTTGACTGGCCACACCTCCTACAACAGCGCTCATGGATACTATTTAAGTTTGTCAGTTTTCCCGACCACATTGTCTGGTCTTAACATCACTTGCACTCTGTTAACACGTGTCTTGGATCATGTGGATTATGATTTGTACCGATCTGTGCTATGTACCTGAGTATACTAGTTTATTATATCCCCTTTTGCCTATATTTACAAATTTACAAGTTTCTGGTAAACCTTGTTTCTTTTTTCCATTTTTGCATCTTGGACTGTTTCTTTTTTGGAAGTTTTTGGTCCGGAATAAACCTTTTTTGAGAACTAATTATTTTCCGTGTTTTTTCACCACTCGTTGCCTTTACGAGACTCTGGGGTTTTTACAAATCTGTTAGCCCCTGCTGGAAAAGTAGCCTGTTTTTGTTTAAGTAATAAACCGGACATTCTCAAGATGAGGAAAAATTATCTTACTCTTACGATTTTGTACCTGATATACATTTTTTTTTTTCATAGAAGATAACAGGCCTGGCTTGGTTGCTGCTTGATAATAAGCTGATTAATAATGTCCCTCACAATAACACATTTGAGCAAATATCCTGTGTATCCGATCAAATCTCACATCTAATAACACCCAATGAAAATGGTTTACATGGTAAACAAACAGAGAGCAGTAATTTTCATTCTGCCCAAGCAAAAATATTTCTCTGGCCATGCATTCTTAGAGAAGCCTGTTTTGTCATCACTCTTCAGCTATTTTGCAGGGTTAGTTAGATGTCAAGTGTGACTAAAGTACAAGCTATAGTTTATTCTATTTGCTGACTCGACGTTATACACTGTAGTGTGATTATTGACTGAATTCTGACAGTTAGAACCATTCAGAAAAAAAATATGATCGACATGGCAATTGATTTCTCTGCTTCACAGACCACAGCAGGCTTATATTTTTTGTACATTTCTCACACCTATTTAACACGATCTGAAACCAATTCATTGGTAGATTCAAGATCATCATCAATATACAGTGATGCATGGTTTATTTCCAGTAGTTTATTGACTATAACGTCAAATTGACACCTACATTTTACAGTTTAGATGATCCATCCAGCACTGGCTATAGAGCCTCACTGATGGCTGCGGCAGCACAAAGACATGTTCAAGATTTAGATGATATGAAAATTGCGACAAGGCGCATAATTCTGCTGGAACATTCAGAGGATGTTCTCCCCCACCCCCAAACCTATAACAATGAGGTAAACCCAAACACCCACACTCCACAAAGAAATAATACATACAAATAATATACCTGTTCTTTACAAAACATAATATAAAGACAAAAATAAGTTACACTGGTTCATTTTCACTGTCTTAACTGAACCAGTCTGCTTCCCGGTATTCTCCAATGCCTGTGTTTTCCCCCTAGACTCCATTTCCCATGATCCTCCACATTCCCTGAGCTGTCTTCCGTGTTTGATGATGGGTGTATTCCAAAGTTAAGGTGCATTACCTCCCTTACCTGTCCTATGTTAACTATAACCCTCACATGACAGCCATCATCCTCGTCAACTGGACTTTAGTGTATATACTCTCTTGGTTCTCCTCAGTATTGTCTGGTCTCATCTTTGCATGGTGTTTTGTGGTTGATACATCACTGCAGGGCTAGTCAACTGGCAGCCCACGGGGTCAAGTGCGGCCCGCCAATCAACTTTACCTGGCCTTCATTTCAAATGAAAAGGTCCTACTTGGTTTATGTAATGTCCAACAACATGTTGTAGAAGGTGTAAAAACGTCTTGGTTACGTCTGTTACCTCAGTTCCCTGATGGAGGAAACGAGACGTTGTGTCGAGAATGACAGATGGGGTTCGCTCTTGAGAACCAGTCAACTCTGACTACTATAGAAAAGGCTAGAAAAGACGATACGTGTTTGTGGCATAAGGGACACAACGTCTCGTTCCCTCCATCAGGGAACTGAGGTTACATACGTAACCAAGACGTTCCCTTTCTGTCGGTCTCTCGACGTTGTGTCGAGAACGACAGATGGGGTTGCCTATGGAAAACGCCACAACGCTGTTTCGTGTCACAATCTCAGCGAAGCGACGGTAACAAGCCTGGGCGTGTCAGCACTTGCTTGCTTAGTGATGGATGGAATGCCTGTTCTTAACCAGTGTCTGGGTAAGAAGGAAGGTTGGTGAGGTACCAATTTTCTTAGCCATGTGTTTGGGTAAGAAGAAAAGGTAGATAGCACACTGACCCAACCTCTTGGAGGGTGGGAAGGTGCTTTCGCAGGCATACGCCCCCCCGGATGTCAGTCCTACATGTTGCCACGCAGGACGTGGGCTGTTGTTAAGGGCTGTTAACCCTTGCGAAGGTGTTTGGGCGTAGCCCAACCCGCAGCTCTACAGATGTCTGCTAGAGAGGCGCTTCTAGCCAGTGCCCAGGAGGCTATACCCCGTGTGAAGTAAGCCCTCAGTGGGCATGGGCGATTCTGAGATCGGAATGCCGTCGTAACGGCATCCACGACCCAGTGTGCCAGCCTCTGCTTGGAGACAGCCTTCCCCTTCTGCTGTCCTCCAATACAGACAAGGAGCTGGTCAGAGCTACTGAAGCTCTGCGTGCGGTCCAGGACACAACACTGAATGGGGTTGGGTCTTCCTCCCAGTGCGTTGTAACCAATAACACTTGGTGCTCCTCTTCCCTGACCTTGCACAGTGTCTGTGCAAGGAGGCTCCTGGGGGGGGAAGGTGTGCTTCCGCCTGTCCCGTGGTCAGCTGTGCGCCAGGGCATCCGTGCCGAGGGGGCCCTCGGTCAGGGAGTACCAAAGAAGACAATGGGTGGTGTCGTGGGAGGCAAAGAGGTCTATCTGTGCCTGTCCGAACAGCACCCAAATGAGCTGGACCGGGGGGAGTCGCCACTCTCCACAAGGCATATACTGACGAGAGAGCGCGTCGGCTGTCTGGTTCAGTTTGCCTGGGATGTGTGTGGCCCGTAGAGAGCGGATCACCTGCTAACTCCACAAGACGAGGCGTCGGGGCAAGTTGTTTTAGCTGAACACTGAACACTCAAAGGGAACACTTTTATTTCGTAATTATAGGCAGTTATTCTTACCTTACTTCTTGACTGACTGTTAAATTATTTGTTCCGCAGTTCATCGGTCTAATCCCCTCCTTTCCGCTAGCCTAGTGTGATGTGATAGGTCAGATGGTCTAGTCTGCTGTGATTGGTCTACCGCGAATGAGAACCAGTTATCCGCTATTCAATGTATGGTGATTTTGTCAGATGATGTCACGTTTATAAATCTGGATTTTTGCAGCAGTTAAAGGATTTAAAACCCGATGTTATTGGCTAGTGTTTAGGACTAGTCAATATTTTACACTCGTTTTATTTCTGACAACAGATCTGATAATATGGAAAAATAGCATTCCGTTGTGTTAAAATAAAATAATGTGATCAGAGAGTAAAAGCTAAACAGATTTATAATTATTTGGCAAATGCTTTTATCCAAAGCGACTTACAGTGCACTTATTACAGGGACAATCCCCCTGGAGCAACATGGAGTAAAGTGTCTTGCTCAATGACACACTGGTGGTGGCTGCTGGGATCGAACCAGCAACCTTTGATTTACCAACTCAGTGGTTTAACCCACTAGACCACCATCTCACATATTTCAAGTGCCCAAGCTAGGCCAAACACAAGCACGACATGATGACTTAACATACATGCTAATTATGCTTGTGTGTGACTTCAGCCCAACAATGTAATTCCTTAATTGTAATTGTATTCCCACATTGTAACTTCCTGTTGGTTTGATGATAGCTGATAACTAGATTTTGTTCAGTGATACACACTAGAAACATATAAAGAAGACTGAATTATTGTTTAGAAACCCACTGACATGCAACAGGGAATCAGTGGGCCTGAAATTTGACATCCTCAGCTGATGCTATGACAGATTTACACATTAAGACAAATGTGTCAGTTTTGCATTTAATAGGATCTCATTTGATTTACATTACAAAGCAAATCTTGAATAATTAATTTACATTTTAATTTAAGGGGCTGTCCTTTGAGAGAAAGCGACAAATGAAACATTCATTTGTAATTCAAAAGATCTGTGGATGGTCTCCTGTGAGAGAATATGCAATTAAACCTTTGCCGGGTCTGCTAGACAAACATCACAGACCAGTACAAGAATGTTCCTATCTCATGAAATTAGTGTAGACAGTAAAAAGGGCTGTCAGTGGCTCTGCACACATCAGAAGCAATGCTCAACAGCCGTCTCTCACCTCAGATCTCAATCATAATATGCGGTTTATGGGCCATGTGCCAACCTGAACAGGAAAGACAAATGACCAAACTAACAAACAAATGAGATGTACCAGTCCATAGGGAAGATGTCAGCCAAATTGATTCCAGCAAGCTGCAACACTTCCCAAGGGTTAACAGATGGAGGCCAATGTTTTTAATGCAGGCCGATTCACACAGTAGCCTACAATTGTGTATGTGGTTCTGTTTTAAAAGGGGGTGTGACCTTTGGTTTAAAAAAGAGGTTATGTTAATTAGAAGGAAATACGAACCAACGTTAGTTCGTATAATATTAATATAAATATTTGTTGTAATTAACAAAATTTTACACTGTTAATGTTAAAGATGTTTAACAGAATGTCCAAACTGCTCTTATATAGAGAAATGCAGTTGTACAAAAAGCTTTTGAGAAGCACACCAAAAAAGTTTTTTTTACTGAAAATCTTGTCCTCTGCCATACACAGAACGAAAAAAACAACGAAAACGGAACTGGTCGTTTTCTGTCAGTACTTCATCTGTTTATTTTATGGACCTTTGCGTTAATGTTAAAACACAATGCAATACAGGGCAACATTTAAATACAGGTAAAACAACTGTAAAAATGTAATATGGAAAATATGCATACTGTATATAGATTATTTAGAGATTTTTTAACAATAGATCAAGAACTCAGATCTTGTTTTCCACCCAGTTCAATTTATTAAAATGTGTTGGATTGAAAATAA